>NC_057715.1:42551596-42580115 GCF_004010195.1 Chiloscyllium plagiosum
CACAGCAGGTCAGGCAGCATCCAGGGGACAGGAGAATCGACGTTTCGGGCATAAGCCCTTCCTGGAACGTCGATTCTCCTATTCCCTGGATGCTGCCTGACCTGCTGCGCTTTTCCAGCAACACATTTCCAGCTCTGATCTCCAGCATCTGCAGACCTCACTTTCTCCTCACATGTAAATAAAGAGTGACTTGTTGACGGATACCTGCCTTCGAGGAATTATTTCAATGTCCAGCCCCCATACACCCCTGCAGGGAAATGTTGGGACCAACTGCCAGAGGAGATGCTGCAAATGCGGCTAGATAGGTCGTTATATCGGGGAGTGTGGGGAGCCCACCCACAAGCATAGGAAGCAAACCACAAATATCCTACCATGCTACCTAAGGGAGCCATGAGAAAAGCAGTGATAACTCAGGTAAGGGATGCCAGAGAACCTTCTAAACAATATCCCCAGTCAGACACAGGGCCTCACAGAAATGGGAATGTGATGCTAAATGGGGATAGCGTAAGGTGCACCGTGGTTGAAGGTGAGGTCAGGGGCCATCACGTTGAGCTCCTAAGGGACACCAGGGGTTCTTGCACAACCCTGAACCTATCCTGAGATATCAATAGATTCTAACACCTGCAAAACGCAGATTTACAGGGCACTTACAAAAAGGGATGGAAACCAACCCCTTAAGAATTATTCCAGGGAAGACTGCCTGCCTTCACTCATACTATTTGACCTAGACCCAGAGGTGGAACACATCTGGGCTCAGATTTCATTCAGAAATGCAATCTATCATTTGACCCCATGAACTGCTGTGTATGCAGATGCCCGATACAGATGAAGCTCTGATTGTTGAGAAAGATATATCAAAATCTGTTGCTGATGTCAAGCAAGGTGAAGCATTTGTTTTCCGGGGTTTGTTTCATAATGGATTCAGTCACTACCACTGGTACAGTGATGGGTGTTTTTTGTTAATCTCCCGGTAGTCATTCGTCAGCCTCCAAGAACCTTCAGATTTTTGAACTGGCCAGATTGGGGAATCGTTGGTGGAAGCTACTGGGTGCAGGACTCTCTGTTTAGGAGGCTATTTATGACCTTGGCAATCTCACCTTCAGCCTTCTTGGGGAAACCCGTGTTCCTTCTGAGGTTTCAGATCAGGACGATCTATCACTACTGCCCCCGTCATTCTACCACAGTCTTGTTTGTGATTTGCGAAGGCTTGAGTATGTCTCACAAAAATCTCTTGTGCCTCTGGATCACCAGTCATTTCCACAAGCTTAAACCAGAATTCTCCCAGACTGCACATTCTGTCAACATATTTCCCTGTGGAGGCTTCCATTGGAGCCCTGTACTTATCAGGCATTTGCATCCTCAAACGGGCCCTGGCAAAAGCTCCCACACTACAGGTACCAGACCTGGAACTCCCATTTGCACCAGAAGTATTTACTACAGACACTACTGTCACAGTTGTACTCTTACAGGAGCATCACAGGAGACTTGGATTATGGTCTATGGCTCCCAACTCCTATCCCCAGTGGAAAAAAGGTTTCTCAGCATATCAGAAACACTTCCTGACAATTTTATGAGCAGTTTGCTAGGCTGCACTAATT
Organism: Chiloscyllium plagiosum; assembly: GCF_004010195.1. Taxonomy (NCBI): domain Eukaryota; kingdom Metazoa; phylum Chordata; class Chondrichthyes; order Orectolobiformes; family Hemiscylliidae; genus Chiloscyllium; species Chiloscyllium plagiosum. The sequence goes on from NC_057715.1 coordinate 42,553,195, forward strand.
GGACTCAAACCTCTAAATATCTCACCGAGCATAACCATATATAACTACTGCTGAACAGCCGAATTAAAGATGGCCAAACCTCATAGTGGGCTGGACTCTGATACCTCAGGGCCTTGACGTTATGGTGAAATATACCAAAGTGCCCACCTTCCTTGCCGACAACTTGAGCTTCGGAGGGGAACCTCATGAGTGTCAGGTTGTGGCATCAAATGATTCCAAGGGAAAATACATCCCAGAACAAAATGGGGGAGAACTCAAGGGAATCGGGAAAGCCAATACACACAGTCTTTTGAAATTTATGTGGATAGGTCCTTTCTGGTGAAACACAGGAATAGAAGATCAGCATGTGAAATGTATGTGGAGAATCACTGAGGTGAGTTCCTGGAGGGATTAGCATTAAAACTCCTCAACAAAATGAGCATCCAAACTGCTGAACTAGCCATCCAGATAAACTTCCTGCACTGGCAAACAGACATTCAGATAACATGTATGTCTGTGACAGTTTAACTGACTTCCTGCCACTTTTGGAAGATAGAGTTTTTGTGTCAGTGGATGGAAACCTCTACCATCAGCATTCCTGATAAAATACATATTCCAAAGTGCCCAAGAACAGGAGTATAGGATCGTTAAAGTCAGGGCACACCATAAATCTTCCCTGGCTAGGAATGTGAGGGCAGATGAATTGGCCAAGGAGAACATCTGAAAGAGAAAGCCATGGTAGCCCCCATTCCCCAACCCCTCTCCCCCCACCCCTCCCCCACCGATTCTCAAGAAGGTGGCACGGTGGCACAGTGGTTAGCACTGCTGCCTCACAGCGCCAGAGACCTGGGTTCAATTCCCGCCTCAGGCGACTGACTGTGTGGAGTTTGCACATTCTCCCCGTGTCTGCGTGGGTTTCCTCCGGGTGCTCCGGTTTCCTCCCACAGTCCAAAGATGTGCAGGTCAGGTGAATTGGCCATGCTAAATTGCCCATAGTGTTAGGAAAGGGGTAAATGTGTATGGGTGGTTTGCGCTTCGGTGGGTCGGTGTGGACTTGTTGGACTGAAGGGCCTGTTTCCACACTGTAAAGTAATCTAATCTAAAAAAAGGTGAACACTATCGTTGTGAACCAAACTAAGATTGATGACCTGAAACAAGCTCAGGGCAATGACAATGACCTAAAATAAAGGAAGGAGCAGATGCTTTCTCCTAAGACAAATCAAAGGACAAACTAATAGTAAAATAAGGACACATCTGTAAAGATGGGTAGCACATGGGACTATATCAATGCCATGATGTCCACAGCAACAGAGATCGGAATTAATCATTCGTATGTACAAGTCTATACATTGACCATCCAGGTATTTTGCTGAGGCGTCAGTGGGGCCTGATTACTGAGTGGGCCCCCTGTTCTTCTTAGGCAGGCAGACCTTACACGGTGGTCTTTCCCCACCGCGCCTTGGTGGCAGCTGCCCCAAACTTCAGTGCGTCCCTCAGCACGTAGTCCTGGACCTTGGAATGTGCCAGTCTGCAACACTCAGTCGGGGTCAACTCCTTCAGCTGGAAGATCAACAGGTTTCAGACAGACCAACGAACGTCTTTGACCGAGTTGATGATCCTCCAGGCACAGTTGATGTTCGTCTCTGTGTGTGCCCTGGGGAACAGACCGTAGAGCACGGAGTCCCGCGTCACGGAGCTGCTTGGGATGAATCTCGACAAACACCACTGCATTCGTCTCCAGACTTCTTCTGCAGAAGGAGGTATGTGACAATCTCGTCCCCTCCACAGCTGCTTCGGGGGCAACATGCGGTGTGGCAGAGAGTCCAGGCGTGCATAAAGGATCTCATAGGCAGAGCCCTTCTCACCACAAGCCAAGCCATGTCTTGGTGCTTGTTGTAAAGTTCTGGCGATGAGGCATTCTGCCAAATTACTTTAACTGTCTGCCCAGGGAACCGCTCCACAGGATCCATTCTCTCCTTTTCCCAAAGGGTCTCAAGGACACTATATGCTGACCACTTCCTGATGGACTTGTGGTCAAAGGTGTTTTTCTTCATAAATTTTGTAACTGTATAACCTGTGCCCAAAATAATTGCGAAAGGTATGCCTGGGGAATAAGGGGGAACTGAGGCAGCCCTGACCTGTAGCATGCCCTGGACAAATATTTAGCAAATGGTTGGAGGTTTTCCTTACCTGAACCAGCACCGTTAATGTCACAGCAACCACTCTAAACCACCAATTTTCTCTCGGTGGGGACTGCCTGGCAGCATAGAGTTAGACCAAGGCACTCATTTCACCACCCTAGAAATGCAAGATGTGATTAATTTGTTTGGCTTTGACCAATGGTTCCACATCACATACCATTCCCAATCCAGTGGGATAGTGGAAAGAGTGAATCACACCTTAAAGGTAATCTAACAGAACAGCACCACTTATAACATTGTAACACCTGTTGTGCTGATGTTGGTGATGACTGGAAGGTACATGATGGAGATTGATCCACTCCTGGGCATGGGATGTCCAGACTGTCCAAAAGGCAATGGCTGTTTGAATGGGTCAGAAAAAAAAAGAGATAAAGCTAAATTTACTTCAATAGCAAAGTCAACCTCACAGAATTTGAAATAGGACAATAAGTCATATTCCAGGTTTTCCAGCCAGGAATATTTCTGTCCCTCAGGTACTCAGGACTTCACTTTGTGATGGATAAGATGAGCTCCTCAGTTTACATTGTGTTGGGTAGACTCCAGGAAGACCAGATCATACCACATTAAATAGATGAAAGTGTATGGTTCCCAAAATATAAACCATTATTTTCATACATCCCTGGAAGGGTTCAAGACACCAGGCCAAAGACTTAGGCCTGCACAGTTAACTCCATCCTCATCGGTCGAGGAACTGGTTGCCAAAAGCCAGCCTGTGGTCGATCAGAAATTGAGACCAATAGTCATCCAGCAACATATTAAGGAATTTAAATAGCACCAGAACCCACAGAGGCATTTGGTCTGGTAATCCAATGCAGAAGCTGTGGAAGAATTGGTTTCCAGCTGCCAGACCCCACCACGAGAGTTACAATTCTACTATTAGAACCATATTGACGCCACCACCCATGATTGGTTCCATTTTAGGAACTGGCAGCCAACCCCACTACCACATTCCTGGTATAACTCACTTGATTTTTTCCAGATAATTCGATTTCACAAATACAATTTTCTTCCTGACTGGAAGACAATCTCTTTATCTCATGTCTTTCGAATTGTTGCACAGTCTGATAATACTCTATAAAATGGGCGCAAGACCCTGTATGCACTCCTACCATCTGGGTTTGGTTCAGGCTGAGAGCTATAACTGAAGGAAAGAGAAAAACAAATCAACTATTGGTAACGGGACATAACCGGGGAAGGGAGGGAACCTGGGAGCATCAAATATTGAATGAATCAGTAACAGAAACCGCTTTAATAATTTTCCCTAAGAATGTATGCACAGGCAAGGGACATTGCAGCAATCACCACAGCATAACCCTGTTGATCACCATCCACCCTTCTGAAGTACTAGATTATCCAAGCTAAATGTGGATCGCCCCATTGGTTACTGTGAGAACAGTGTTCCAAGAGTACATCCCAACAAAACTGTGATGTTCGGGTCGAACAAATGGTGTACAAAAGGATACCTGGCGCCTTGAACTATTGTTCAAATCTATGTTGAGCAGGAGAGAACAGAGGAGACTGCTCACATTACAGATGCATTGGGGTACCTAAAATATGAATCAACCATTTTCCAAAAGCATTTTCTGATCATGTGCCGACTGACAATGACCACACTTCTGTGTTTGCATTTATTTGCTTGTATTCATTTTTGCATTTTCAACTGCTGTGTAGATTATAATTTTAATTTGATTCCTGAAGAAGGGCTTATGCCCGAAACGTCGATTCTCCTGTTCCCTGGATGCTGCCTGACCTGCTGCGCTTTTCCAGCAACACATTTCCAGCTCTGATCTCCAGCATCTGCAGACCTCACTTTCTCCTCTATAATTTTAAATAGTTGAGGCTGTCAGCCCGAGACCCAAGTGCTACTCAGTTGGAGAACAAGGTTGAAGTAATGTGATCCCATTTTGCTGACCCTAATTTGAATCAAGAGGAAGGACTGTGGCTGGATAATGCAGGACCTGAACAATTAGGCCAGAATGGACAACCTTTGAGTAGCCAGGCCTGATAAACTATCAAGGTCAGGTCAAATACAAGGCATCCATACAGGTCAAAGGCAGACAAAGACAAGCCTGGATTTGCCATAGAAAATGAAACAGGTTTGTGTATTGGAGTATAGCACCTAGAGTTCCCAACAATGTACACCAAGTTTAGCTCCAGAGTCCTCCATACATGACATCGGGAGCCCATTGGACACCATGCTTTGACCTGGAAGATTGATTGGCTGAGGGACAGAGAACATTCTGGAAGGATGCAGCAGGGAGAGATAAAACTGGCAGTCATTCCATCAGTGAAGACCCAACCTGGCCCAGCAGTGCAGTTACAACTACCTGGAAAGAGAGAAGACAACCATATGCAAGACCAACCCTTGCCAAGTTCATCAGAGCTGACTACACAGACTGGCCAAGTTTAACTACAGAGGTAATACATGGTCCTAATCTGGCAGCCAGTGATCATTGAGATAAAGATTGCAACAAAAATATACCATTGCGATTGGGAGAATAATTAATGTAAGAATTGGGAGTTGTAAAATGAAAGAACAGGGTTTTAGACAATAGACAGCCAAATGGTCCTTTTTGTGTCTTTGGTGAATTTTGTGTATAAAATTATGTTGAATTGCAAGTTGAATCTTTCTCTTTCATTCGTCTCAGAAATACAGCACCTGAGTGAAATGTGTTTATGGAAAAACTAGTTGAAGTATCCAAAGCATTAACGTCAGAGGCCATTCAGCCCTTTGTGCCTGTGCTGGAAAAACAGGGGTTGGTTTGGACACTAATTGGGACAGGTAATGCCCCAGTCAGGTGATATGTCAGGAAAAAAGGCTACGGATTTGGATTTGAAGAATGATGGATCTAAGGATTGGAAAGCAGGAAGGTTCTGGGTAATGATTGTGAACAGATTGAGGGCAGGGGTAATCTTTTGCTTACCTTTGGATCTCAGCTGTAGTAATGAGGAATAATTGTTCAGAACTTGCTTAGTCAAACTAAGTTACAAAGTTACATAGCACCTAGAGTTCCCAACAATGTACACCAAGTTTAGCTCCAGAGTCCTCCACACATGACATCGGGAGCCCATTGGACACCATGCTTTGACCTGGAAGATTGATTGGCTGAGGGACAGAGAACATTCTGGAAGGATGCAGCAGGGAGAGATAAAACTGGCAGTCATTCCATCTATGTACATTACTTCAACCTTGTTCTCCAACTGAGCAGCACTTGGGTCTCGGGCTGACAGCCTCAACTATTTAAAATAGTAAAGTTACAAAACTGGCATCAATCTGGTGACATAAAAAATTGTCTACATGTGCCCTGTCCCAACAACATGTGAGAAATCCCTTCTGGCAAAATGCTAATTCTGGATGCTCCCAGTCATCAGCAAAGTCATGGAAGGTGCCAGCAACAGCATTATCAAGTGGCACTTATTTAGATTAGATTCCATACAGTGTGGAAACAGGCTCTTCGGCCCAACCAATCCACACTGACCTTCCGAAGAGTAACCCACCCAGACCCATTTCTCTCTGACTAACACACCTAACGCATGGCCAATTCACCTGACCTGCACATCTTTGGACTGTGGGAGGAAACCCTTAGCAGTAATCTGTTCACCAAACCACAGCTTGGGTTCCACGAGGCCCAACTGGTTCCAGACCTCTATACATTTTGGTCCAAATAATTGACAATATAGTTGGATTGGGGTGGCACGGTCGCTCAATGATTAGCACTGCTGCCCCACAGTGCCAGGGATTGGAGTTTGATTCCCACCTCGGGTGACTGTCTGTGTGGAGTTTGCACATTCTCCCCGTGTCTGTGTGGGTTTCCTCTGGGTGCATTGGTTTCCTTCCAAAATCCAAAGATGTGCAGATAAGGCAAATTGGCCATGCTAAATTGCCCATTGTGTTCAGGGATGTGTAGGTTAGGTGCATTAGTCAGGGGAAAATGTAGAGTTATGGATAGTTACTCTTTGGAGGGTTGGTGTGGACTTGTTGGGTCGAAGGGCCTGTTTCCACACTGTAGGGATTCTATTCTATGAATTCCAAAATGGGTTTCTTTTCATTTTTAATGGGATGACAGTGGTACTAGCAGACCAGCATTTATTGCTTGATTACTAAGTGCCCTTGAGAAGATGCTGGTGAACAGCTCTCTTGAACTGCAGCAGTCCAGTTGGTGTACATATACCCACAGTGATGTTAGGAAAGGAGTTCCAAGGTGTTGACTCAGCCACACGTAAAAGGATGGTGAGATGTTTGCAAACCAGGATGGAGTGCTTGGAGGAATATTTGAATGGCATTTCCATGCCTGCCTTTGACCATCAGGTCAGTAGAATTTGGAAGAAGGAGTTGAAACAGCCTTGACAAATTGTTGCAGCGCACCTTTTGACCACTATGCATCAGTATTGGAGATAGTGTAGGTGCTGGTTGAGGTTTTGATAAAATGTGTTGCTTTATCCTGAATTGTGCTTAAGCTTCTTGAGTATTGTTGGAGTCTCACACATCAAGGTAAATGGTCTGTATTCCCTTGAAAATTGTGAATAGGCTTTGGGGAGTCAGGAAAAATGTTACTCATGGCAAATTACCTGTTATTATAGCCACAGTATTTTTAATGAGAAGTCCAGTTAAATTTCTAGTGAATGATAGTATCCAGGATGTTGGTAATTGCATTGAATTATCAATAATCCTTTTATTGGCCTAACTTTTCCTCTCTCTCTCTTTCTCTCTCTCCCTCTCTCTGGGTTACATCTCCACATATCCATTCATTCCTTCCCATCTCCTCCCACACCCACACACCACTCACTAACCCACCCCCTTCCCGAAATCATCAAGATGCTATCAGTTCTGAAGAAGGGTCACTGGACTTGAAATGTTAACTTGTTTCTCTGTCCACAAATGTTACCAGACCAGAATTTCTCCAATAATTTGTATTTTTGATTAGGGTTTCCATCATCTTCAGTTATTTATTTTATTGTGGCTTCTAATATTAATGTCCACTGTCATAATTATGTACTTTTGCCAAAGCAAGGAAGGAACTTCACCCAAGCTTGGGATCTCTGGTAATCATTGAAGAGAAAATGAGGTCTGCAGATGCTGGAGATCAGAGATGGAAATGTGTTGCTGGAAAAGCGCAGCAGGTCAGGCAGCATCTAGGGAACAGGAGAATCGACGTTTCGGGCATTAGCCCGAAGAAGGGCTGAAGAAGGGCTAATGTCCGAAACGTCGATTCTCCTGTTCCCTAGATGCTGCCTGACCTGCTGTGCTTTTCCAGCAACACATTTCCATCTCTGGTAATCAACAGACCACTAGAGATCATTGCAAAGGATCAAGCAGCATCAAGACTGAGCAGGTTCTTGTTCTCATGGTTAACTTCACCAAGTTCATGCAGACCATTCCCACTCGTGACCAAAAGACTCCAACAATAGTCAAACTGCTATTGCATGACTGTTTGTTTGTTTCAGTGTTCCATGTTGGTTTACACCGATCGGGATGAAACTATGAGAGCAAGATCCAAGGTCTGTGGTATTGCAAAGAGCAGCACCAACCAGATGATAATGAACAGTGCAAATGATTCAACTGTAGTCTGCACGTCTCTCATCTCTGCAATTTTTCTCCTGCAGCTAAACAAAAGTGGGTGGAATGCTTTTTGGATCCATTTTACACTTTTAATGGAACGTCACATTCATTGATGGATTGTTATCCATGCTACCTCTTCTTTGAACAAGATTATCTCTTTGAATTTACCATGCCTTCTGATGGAGATGGTCAGGTCAATGAGTAGATAGTTGGACATTACATAGGGCTAAACAGGCTTTTGTGATAGCACCCAAGAGAACTGAAAGTGAAGTACTAAGAGGAAAGACATCGACCATCACAAGGCTAACAGGACTGAGCTTCCAATTGATGCCAGGATCATTCTCAAAAATCAGAATATTAAGGGTAGGAATAAAATACAAGATATGTGAGACCCTGAACACTGCAGAGTCATTAAGTGGCTGGTTACAGGTTACTATACTTACGTTATTGAATCAATAGCTGGGGAGCAGCCTACAAAAATGGTTCTCAGATGGAGGGGAGTTCTTAAGGGTAGAGGTCTCATAGGTGACATGGAGGCAAGCAGCGCACACAACAGTGTCACATAATTGGAATAAGTAGAGCATGATATCTCAAGCAAACTGGAACCAGATAGTAATACAGATTCCTATAAGTGACCTGTGTGTTTTGAATCCATGGGACGTATCTAGTATGCGTAGATCTATTCCCTCCATGAAAAATTATGCAGTGAGGCAGAAACTGAAGCAATAAATACTCTCAATCATATGATTTCTGGAGCTCTGACTAACCTAGAAAACATGGGTGATCCTTCAGAGCTTGGATCCCTTGGAAGGGATTTCAGATAAGAAGCTGAGAAGCTTTTCCTAAGCAAATGTGTCAATCAAATCAACCCTTACCATTTGTCTAGATCAGTTGTTCATGGAAAGAGCGCTACCACGAATTTGAACTTCAATGTTCTAGACATCATGGCGCAATTGGATTGGTTAACCAAACATCTGCTTAGCACATGATCATTATAGTGGATATCCAACAACTGGAAAAAAGTGTCTGGTGGAAGGAAGCTGGAAGAACACAGCAAGCCAGGCAGCATCAGGAGGTGGAGAAGTCGACGCTTCAGAAGGGAGCAGATGGACAAAAAAATTAGTCACTCAATGTAACCAACTGGTATTGTGCCACGCACATTCTGTAAAACAGCTCTTTGTTTTTCTTTAATTTTCTTTCCTGTTTGTCATATGAGGACTCTGGATCTGTACTAAATGGAGTTTAGAAGAATGAGGCAGGATCTCATTGAAACTTATTAAAAACTGAGAGGTTTAGATTGAGTAGACATGGAGAAGATGTTTCCACTAGTAGGACAGACTGTGGTCTTAGGGCACAGCCTCAGATTGAAGAGACAGGAGGAACTTCTTCAGCGAGAGGGTGATTAATTTGTGGAACACATTGCTGCAGAAGGCTATGAAGGCCAAGTCATTAAGTGTATTTAAGACAGAGATATATAGATTCTTGATTAATAAGCAGATCACAGGTTACAGGGAGAAGGCAGGAGGAAGGTTGATAACCATGTCAGACCTGATTGAATGACAGAACAGAATGGTCAAATTTTGCTCCTATAGCTTATGGTCTTCTAGTCTGTTTGCAATTAACCATAGCCAGTGTAACAAAGAATCATTGCTTCAGGATCTTTAGACCATCCATATGTTCAAAAGTGTTAGAAAACATTTGGAAATTAATGAAAATATGTCTTTACTGAAGAGGGTCATGCCAATTTTGACAAAATTAGCTATCCCACAGGTTAAGCATACAAAACCTATATAATGCAGGTCCACAAATCTCTCTTGGCCAATGTTATTGAGGTCACCAATACCTGCTTGGAAGGAATGCCATCAGTGTAACCAGGAGCATCATCATTTTCATTGTTTTCTTGTTGAAACATTATCTGTGCATGCACAACTTCTCTAACAATACCTCAGAAGATTTTTGCTCCTTGTCCATTCTTGATGGTTGTGATTTAAGCAGTTCTGGGGAAATGTGTGGTGGTAGGTGCAAAAGCTTGATGGGTGGCAGCAGTAGTAGTAAAACTGGTTCAGCATTCAGAAATAGTGTCTTCATTTGATGTGTCTTCTTCCTCTTCCTTCTTCATGCTCCTCATAGTAATCGGAACCAAAAGATTGCATAATGGAAATTTCCTTACTGTAGAACGAGCTTTAGGTCCTGCAGATTAGTGTTTTTCACTAAAACAGGACCTTTTCTGCCAAGGAAAGGCTGCAACAACAGAGACAGGGATTATAACCTCTTTTACAAATTTATAGATGCTAGCATGAAACTCTACGGTTGCAATGTTTCCTTTATTGGCTTATAGGATGACAGTCAAATATTGACCATAAATCACATCATTACGAAGTCAACTATCATTATTTCACTGTGTTAAATAGCTTTGGCATGATTGATTGCAAAATATGAGATATATCTATCGAAGGTGTAACCATTCTTGATTTTAATGGTAATATGAGCTGCTTGAAAAATGTTTTAAAAGTATCATGATTATCCCATTGTTAGCTGAATGTTATATGTTTAAGTAATGATTCTTGTCTTCTGATCATCATTATGACATGTGTTTCTAGTAATTTCATGCTTTATATTTGTAGCAGAAAAAAATGAATGAAGCTGCATATGTAAAGATTTTTTCTAAACTTCCTTTTAATCCTGTGAACAAGGTTTCCTCCATCTTTGATGCAGCATTTTTTCAAGGTTTTACATTCTCCACAGATTGACAATGTATTTGCCATGATTAGCTGACCATTTTGTTCCTTAAGACATGGGACAGGCATACAAGCATAGAGTTAAAAATCACACAACCCGGGTTATAGTCCAACAGGTTTATTTGGAAGCACTGCTCCTTCATCCCAGTCCAACACCGGCTTCTCTACAAGCATAGATGCATCATGATTGACTGTATTTCATTTGTTCTCACCAGTACCTTCAAATTACATTGAAACAAAAAGCATAGGAATGGACTGAATTTAATGGCCGCATCCAACTGCCAGAAAACCCAGGCCAACCCTACCATGAATACTTCTGGAATTCAATGGAAATCAGTCTTTAAGCAGCTGCCAACAGGGTTTTCATGCCTTCAGGTATCAAGAGACCACCAACAGTTAATGACAAGTCAAAAGACTGGCACTTCTACTGTTCAAGCCACACCACCTGGAGCAGCATTCAGGAATTATTCCTAGATTGCAGGAAATTTGGTCAGTCTGGGCAGAGCCAGCCATAGAGGGAGCGTGAGTCAGCAGAGGAGCTGTTACAACAGTACACTGTCAATGGGGGCCAAGGATCTCATCAAATCAAATGGTTTCCCCTTCCTAGGCTGACAGGAAGGCCCCTGCTTTTACTGCATATCCCTGATGGAGGTAAAATCGCAGTTGCAGTAGCATGAGATTAAAACAATGCTTGGTTAGTGCATCCCATTTGCAACAATATGTTCAGAAATGTTAAACAAAGTATGTACAGAATTCCAAAGCATATGAACATGTGAAGAACGAGAAAAGCAAAGTTTCTAATGGCAAACAGTTTGAACAAATGGATAAGAACTGTAATAAGTGTGCAGAGAATGAAAATTAATTTAGCTGATTCTATGATCCTTCTGCTAGAGGACTTCTGAACAATATCAGAAATCATTTATTTTATTTGAAAAGTGTTAGACATACACAGGCATGAGACTACATTTCATACCAATGAGTTTAGAAATAGGAGGATAGAAATGGCTGAATCAGTGCCTGAAAAGCTGATGTAGAAGGAAAGGCTGTGTTTTCTTTGCCACTGGCATCCAGACCCTCTAAAAGTATGGATTCTTTAACGGCTTCTGTGGTCTAATGTGGTTGAAGCTAGCCATAGAGCTTAGAAGATAGAACAGTACAGCACAGGAACAGGACCTGTGGCTAACATATATTGTGCCAAACATGACACCAAATTAAACTAATCCCTTCTGCTTGCCCATAGTCAATATCCCTCAATTCCTTGCTTATTCATGTGACTATCTAAAAGCCCATTAAATACTCCTGTCATATCCATCTCCAGCACTATCCCAGGCAGCATGCTCCAGGCATCTACCAATCTCAGTGTAAAATACTCACGCCTCACATCTCCCTTGAACTTTCCACCTCTTACTTGAAATGAATGCCATCTAGTATCAGACATCTTCTGATTTAATGAGAAGAATCTTATAGAGTAATAAAGATATAGTTTATTGCATCTTGCAACTACTTATAGGTTATTATAATAAAGGGCTTCACCTTAGAAAATATTGCTTTGTAATAGAGTCATAGAGTCGTACAGATGTACAGCATGGAAACAGACCCTTCGGTCCAACTCATCCATACCAACCAGATATCCTAAATTAATCTAGTTCCATTTGCCAGCATTTGGCCCATATCCCTCTAAACCTTTCCTATTCATAAACCCATTCAGATGCTTGTTAAATGTTGTAATTGTACCAGCCTCTACCACCTCCTCTGGCAGCTCATTCCATAGTTCTCCACAAAGCCATCATGATTTTATGATTATGCATGGTATCATTGCACTCAATCAATTATTAATCCTTTCAGATTCTTCCAAACCCTTTTTTAAAATTTAATTCATTCATGGGATGACGGCATCACTGCTGGGGCACCATTTATTGCCTGTCCACCACTTGTTTTTGAGAGGTGGTGGTGAGATGACTTCTTTAATCATTGCAATCTATTTGGTGCAGTTAGGCCCACAATACCATGAGGGAGGAAGGTCTGGCATTTTGATCCAATGACACTGAAGCAATGGTGACATATTTCCAAGTCAGGATGCTGAGTGGTTTAGAGGGGAAATTGCAGGTGGTAGTGCTCCCATATATCTGTAGTCATGGGATCAGAAGGTGCTGTCTAAGGAGTATTGGTTAATTTCTGCAATGCCGTTTCAGTGTGAAAGGATTGAATATTTGTGGATGTGGCGACAATCATGCTGGTTGTTTTGTCATGGATGGTGCCAAATGTCTTCAGTATTATTTGAACTGCAATCACTCAGGCAAGTTAGGACTATTTCATCATACTCCTGACTTGTGTTTATAGATAATGGACAGACTTTGGGAAGTCAGAAGATGCGTTCTCACCACAGTATTCCTATCCTCTGACCTGCTCTTGTAGCCATAGTATTTATATGGCTTGTCCAGTTCAGTTTCTGGTCCAAAGTGATCCACAGGATATTCATAGTGGAGGATTCATTGATGGTAATGCCATTGAAAGTCAAGAAGTGATGTTTAGATTTTCTCATATTGGGGATGGTCATTGCCCAGCATTTCTGGACAAATGTCATCTGCCACTTTTCAGTCAAAACTTGAGTATTGTCTAGGTCTTTGGACATAGACTGCTTTAGTATCTGACGAATGATAAATGGAGCTGTTCATTGTGCGGACATTAGCATAGAGCTCCACTACTGACCTTATGATGGTGGGAAAGTCTCCCACAAGCGTTTTGTTTAATAGTTATTATTGTTACGCATTTGTTTGTATAATAATTTTCTATCTTTTGTTCTTTCATGAGGAATGTGGTATAACGTACTTACAAGGTCAGTATTTGTTGCCCATCCCTCATTGTCCTTGGATTGAATGGCTTACTCAAGTATTTCAGAGGTAATGAATGAACCACATTTCTGCAGATCTGGAATCACATGTGGGCCAGACCAGATAAGTGTGGCAGATTTATTTCCCTAAGGAATATTAGTGAAGCTGTCAAGTTTTTATTAAGGTAATAGCTGGTAATTCTGTGACAAAATTATCAAGACAGGTTTATATTCCAGATTTATTAATCAAATTTAAATTCCACCAGCTTCCATAGTGGATTTAGATCTGTGTTCTCAAGCATTTGTCTGGCCCTCTGCTATTCTCATGTAGTGACATTACCACCGTGCCACCTCTCCATCTCCCCAGCTCCTGCTCTCCCCCAACCAACACCGCCAACATCCAAGTATTTAACTGGACATGTTTAGATGATCTGGAGGCTTAATCATCCAAAATGTATCTCTTTGGACTTGGAAGAATGGTAATTTGTTGTTTAGAAGGTAATTACTTTGGACTGTCTTCCTAATAATGACGTTTTCTTCTAATGGAGAGGGCCTGTATTCTCCTCCATTTCTTTTGTGGAGGATATTGTCTCTGCTGGAGCAGGCACTTTATCTTCACAGTACATCAAATCATTGGACATTGACTATTTGTGAACTCTTCAATGGATTATGTTCACCACATTTTCCATTTTTCAGTGTTTTTTTATATTCTCAATTTGCCAATGGATCTATATTGAAGTAAGTAGACCTGCTTCTTCAACTTGTGGATTTGTTTAAATTTTCTTATTTGCCTTGGCAATTAATTATTGGTGAAATTAACTTATTCTGTTTCTCAGTTGTGCTTTATGAAGATTCCTTTCTTTACTTGATTTCTTCTTTGAAAGATCCAGAGGTCAGATATTTTACTTGAACGTATCACTCTCTGGTAAACTCAGTATCAAAGGTGTGAATTGGACTTATCACATCAGTTGGTAACTGCTGTGTTGCAATGTGACTCATTTCAGATGCTTCAATTATTTTGAATAAGATATACTGTGCCATTGATAAATCCTTGTTTGTATTTCTTCACTAAGTTTGTACACACTTTGCTGATAACAATAGGAAACATTTCAATCAGTAGTCATGATTAAGCCTAAATAGTCATTGAGGCTTAGAGAACATTTTCAAGGACCTTGATCAGGTTTATGCTGGAAGGATGCTCCCCCTTGTGGGGCAATCTGGAATTGCGGGACACTGCTTTAAAAAAAAATCCCCAATTGAGGTAGAAGTTAAAGATTCCCCAACTGAGGCAGAGAAGAAGAGCATTTATCTTGAGTATTGTTACACTTAAAGGAATTCTGTGTTCAAAGACCAGTATTGTTGAACATAATGTTGAACAAGGCTGAGTTGGACAGATTTTTAATTGCAAGGGTTATGTGGGACAAGTGCACAAATGGAGTTAAGACAACAAACTATCAAAATTAACAATTGAAAAGTAGAGCAGGTTTGAGGGGTAGAAGACCTGCTCCTGCGCCTTAAGATCAGAAAGGATTAGGAGGGAAATGGAGTGCACTGGAGAATCAAATAGGAAAGTGCAGAGTAGAGCCAGGCAAAGAGAGAATATGAGAAAGTGTAAAATAAAACATTTGCAAATATTTGAAGAGTGGTTAATAAAGTTGGTGAGCTGGAGAGTCAAATAGTCACATGTGAATATGTTGCTGCAATAATAAAGGAGTCTGATTCACAAAATGAAGGACTAGGTACACAATATTCTTGGATATAAAGGTTTGGCAAAGAAAGGAAAAGCAAAAGATGAGAATGGCTTTACAGGTCAATGAGAATATAAAGTGCGGCAGAGAGAGAAGAAAAAGTCCTAGCTAGGTCAAGGCCAGATTCCATTTGGTTAAAATAAGAAAAATTGAGATGGTATTACATGAATGTGTGTATTTATAGATCGATGGAGGGACAGGAAGTGGGAGGCTGCAAAAGGACTTGGACTGCGAGGAGAGTGTGCAAAGCTGCGGCAGATGAAATATAATGCGGAAAAGTGTGAGGCTATGTACTTTGGTACGAAGAATAAAGGCATTGGCTACTTTCTAAATGGGGAAAAAGTTCAGAAATCTGAAACACAAAGGGACTTAGAAGTCCTAATTCAGAATTCTCTTCAGATGAACATGCAGGTTCAGTTGGCAGTCGGGAAGGCAAATGTAACATTAGTATTCATTTTGAGAGGACTAGAACACAATAGCAGGAATTGTAATGCCGAAGCTGTATAAGCTCTGGTCAGATTGAATTTGGAATATTGTGAGCAGTTTTCAGCTCTGTATCTGGTAAAACTGTGCTTGCACTGGAGGGAGTCCAGAGGAGAGTCACAAGAATGATCCTGGGATTAAAGGGCTTGTCATATGAGAAGTGGTTGAGGATGCTAGGTCCATACTCAGTGCAGTTTAAAAGGATGGGGGGAAATCTCATTGAAACTTACAGAACATTGAGAGGTCTAGGGTTGAGAAACATAGAGCCATGATTGAATGATAGAGCAGGCTCGATGCACCAAATGTTTTAATTCTGCTCCTATGTCTAATGGTCTTATGGTCTATCTGAAAGGTGATAAACTGGGAAAGAGGGAGACTTGAGTATCATTTTATACCAGTTGCTGAAAGTAAGCATGCAGGTGCAGTTGGTGGTGAAGAAGAGAAGTGATATGTTGGCTTTCATAGCAAGAAGGTTTCAGCACAAGAGCAGGGGTGTCTCGCTGCAATTGTACAGAGCCTTGGTGAGACCACACCTGGAGTACTGCTGTCTGCTTAAGTCTCTTAATCTGAGGAAGGATGGAAGCTATGGAGGGAGTGCAATAAAGGTTTACCAGACTGATTCCTGGGTTTGTATGACTGATAAATGAGGTGCAACTGGAGTTTAGAAGAATAGGTGGCACAGTGGCTCAATGGTTAGCACTGCTGCCTCACAGCGCCATGCACTTGGGTTCAATTTGAACCTTGATAGGTGACTATCTGTGTGAAGTTTGCACATTCTCCCCATGTCTGTGTGAGTTTCCTCTGTCAGATCCCAGGGATTTAGCCCTTTTTATGCATTTTAAGATGTCCAGCACCTCGTCCTCTGTAATATAGGCATTTTTCAAGATGTTGCTATTTATTTTCCTATGTCCTATACCTTCCATGTCCTTTCCACAGTAAACACTGATGCAAAATACTCATTTAGTATCTCCCTCATCTCCTGCAGTTCCAAACATCGATGGCCTTGCCGATATTTAAGGAGTCCTATTCTCTCCCTAGTTACACTTTAGCCCTTAATGTGTTTATAGAATCCCTTTGGATTCTCCGTAACCATATTTGCCAAAGCTATCTCATGTTTTCTTTTGTCCTCCTGATTCACCACTTAAGCATACTACTACTGCCTTTCCTCTTCTAATGATTCACTTGACCTCTGCTGTCTATACCTGACATATGCTTCCTTCTTATTCTTGACCAAACCCTCAATTTCTCTAGCCATCCAGCATTCCCTATACCTACCAACCCTGCCCTTCACTCTGATAGGAACATATTGTCTCTGGATGCTTGTTACCTCATTACCTCTAACTGCTGCTTCAATTTATCCATGCAATCCAATAAGATTTGCAACCAAACACACTTCCTACACACATGATCATCAGTAACATGGAAACTATCCCTAGTCTCCCACATCCAACCAGAAGAGCACATCACTCTACTAAAGATCATCTTTAGTACAACTGGATCTACAGATCCAACAAATAGCAGTCTTACTGCTCTAAAAACACTACTCCAGGCTAATCTAGTACCTATATTTTTTATATTTTTCAAGTTTAATCAAGGGACAGATCTCAATACAACATATAATTTAGAAAACCTACTCTATTCATTATCATAGATTTACAAACTGCTATTTGCTAGAACTATAGATTGTTAAGGTACACCAGATCCTGTCAGCCTAGTCCACAGTTGCTATCTGTGAGCTATGATCACAGCTCATGTTATTACTGGACAAGACAGATACCAGACTAAAATCTGGCTTGATAGATCATATTTTGTTTCTTTAGTTTTTATAAGGTGACCTGTCACTGAAACACAAGCATGTAATGCTGCTGATTTGGTTTCATCAATAAAACGGGATGGCATGGTGGCTCAGTGGTTAGCACTACTGCCTCACAGCACCAGGGTCCCAGGTTTGATTCCAGCCTCGGGCAACTGTCTATGTGGAGTTTCCACATTCTCCCTGTGTCTGCGTGGGTTTCCTCCGGGTGCTCCGGCTTCCTCTCACAGTCCAAAGATGTGCAGGTTAGGTGAATTGGTCATGCAAAATTGCCCATAGTATTAGGTACATTAGTCACAGAGAAATGGGTCTGGATGGGTTACTCTTCAGAGTAGCAGCAGGTGTGGATCTGTTGGGCCAAAGGTCCTGTTTCCACACTGTAGGGAATCTAATCTAAAAAAAAAACAGAAGCTCATTATGCATAAGGAATGATGAAGAATTAGAATAAACCAAACTTTACATACATGTCACAATTTTAAAGATTTTGAAATGCATGTTTAAAAATGATCCCTTTAATCCTATCCTATCCCCACACAGTAATGCCCCATTCCCAGGCATATTGAGTAAGTATGCTAGATCTTGTAATCCACCCATTCTCTAAGGGAAGCCATGGTGCTACTGAATGTTGATGATCTCCTCACCTAAATTATCACTAGTCCTTCAATACACCGTTATCTTCCTCCTTATATATAGAGTTCCACCTTAACAATTGTAATCCCTTGTCTGGCCAACATGTTGGTTCCCAATCCTACAATTAAGCTTCCCAGGTTCCCTCTGGCAGTACAAGTCTCTGATAAACTACCTTGAATTTCACTAAATGGTCCCCAGAACTGACTGCAGTCTCCCCTATTGACTGACCCAAGTGCCCAGATCTCTGAGTTATTTCTGGACAGCTCCCTACTGTCGATTTAATGCCACTCTACTCCAAAGTGCAGCATTGATGTACAGAGCCATACTATAAGTGGATCAGAAATATGCTAATATGGTCTGGTGAGGCTGTTATATGTCAGTTGTCAACATCTCTTGAAATGGGATTGATTACATCACTGCCCATTGAGTGTGTGCTAAGATGTTGGTGCCAGCTGCCCAAGATAGAGGTCAGAGGACAAGCAGTGAGCTGGAGTTGCCAGGTAACTACTCGAAATTTTGTCATGGAAATATCATCATCTTGTTTCTATCTGGCAGATGGAAGAATGAAAATCTGCATATTGATAAGGTGAGATTAGGTAATAATAAGATGCTAATACATGCAAATAGGCCTGTTCTTATACACATGTGTAATTGTTCAACACTTGGTTGGAAAATAGGAAGTTGTACTCTTAATGTTGAGAAGCTCTTCACTGGATATGCCATTTGATTTTCCCAACTTTCACCCAATAGCCAAGAAGGGCCAGGAGAGGTATAACAATGCCATTGGACTCCTAACCTTGTATGAGGAGAAAATCATGGTCCTTGCAGGAGAACACTGGAACTGTTCTTGTGGGGATATCCTGTCAACTGACTAAGTTCTATTCTTTAATCCACTGCAACTCTTACAGTAACACCATTTCTAACCACTGGCCATGACACCTTCTTTCTTTTGTGTCAGCAGGTGTCAGTGGGATGTTCACAACCCCTAAAGAGAAACTGGTTGCTCCACCAGAAAGGACTCTTCCACCTCTGAGCATGAGAATTCTCAGAGGAAACATTGGTAAGACTGCCTCCCCTACCCTCTGCCAGTTCAGATACTGGCAGCTTGATGGGAACATCAAGTGTCGAATAGGTGACATCATCAGCTGGTGAGCAGCTTAGGACAAAAACGTCATACCTGGATAAGGAGGAAATGCTGAGCACCTCTGGCATTCAGAGGACTGGAATGCACACACTCAACCCCAAGACTGTATGATGTTAGCAACTGAGGTCTTGGTCCAAGCACAGGAGCAACAGACAAGTATTTGGGAGGTGTGGGAGAAATCTTGATTATGTTTAAACAAAATGTCAGCAGTTGAATGTATATTGCACAAGGTACTTGAGTAGAAACTGTGTAGCTGCAGAAAGCATGGGCAGAATGCTCCAGCAAAAGGCAGGGCTGACCACTAAAATGGCAAGAACCCTGGTGCTTGAGTAAGATGAATGGAGGAAAGTGAGGGGATGGGAGCAGGTATAAAAGTATGAGAATGTGAGGCCCGTGTGGGCAGTTGGAATCGGAAGGAAGGTGGTCGAGATTGACTGCTCAAGTAATTTTTTTTTTTTTAAGTTTGACCAACAAATAATTATAAGAAACGGACCATCCCTGATGGCCTTGTGTGTGTTTCATTATGTAAACTTTGAACCAAACCGAGGGAATGGCTCTCTTAGCTCAGAAGCTACAGGAGCACAGCTGGAGAGCAAGCAACTGATTGGCAGTCTGCAAGACCAGGTCCAACACTTTTATTGTCTGGTGGGTATGTGCACAAGCCCTGCACTCCCTTCCCCTAACCATTGATCCTCTTGACCAAAGGGATGGTGACAGGGGTTCAGGGAGACTTGACCTCACCCCAGGTACCCCTTCTTTACCAGCCGATGGAAGGGGGGGGCGTCCACTGTCAAGCAAGCTCCCTCCTCCCACACTGTGAAACTTGGGACTACAATGAAATGTAGTGGAAAGGACTGAAACAAGATAACCTTTTGAAAACACTTGGCGGTGGGAGTGCTGTTGCAATGTACACTAATACTTCAATTTCTATAAATGTTGAGTGTTACACTAAATTTGTTTGTTTGAGTCTCTGTCTCGACCCAAATGTAACTGTAGCACCATGATGTAGCACATCATGTCGATGCAGCATGTGTAATGTCTTTACTGAGAGCTTACTGCAGCATGTGTAAGCAAGATAAACATGGCCATGTATAGGAGAATATTGTCGGCTACTTAGCCTCCCTCTTAGCCAAATAATATTATTCAGTGTGCAAAAGTGTTGATCTTGCAACGTCTGGAGCAGGGCAATATGCAGCATACAGGGAGCCAATGCTTTAACATCAGAAGGGATTGGGAGTCCATTGTTTCTGTTTGAAATACTTCAGATCTGTGGATCTTGTAGCTTCTTTCCACACAAATTGTGATATTTACCCTGCCCACCATGAACAGCAGATCTCCAATTTCTTGACAGCTGGCAAGTGGATCAGAAAAGTGCCATAACATTCCTGAGAGGTGGAAGTGACCAGATGTCAATAACCTTGAATTAGGGTTGTGTACAGACGGTGGTCATGGATTGTGCCCAAAGGTACTGTTTTGTAGTAACCAACATGGAGACCCCTTTGGAGCTCAGTAAGCTTCACACAGTCAGGAAATAGAGATCACATCTGCAGTGAGATACAGGTTGAGTAAGTATATAGTTCTGGTACTTTGCAGGCAGTGTGCAAATAAAACTGGTAAATCATTCCTTTCTTTCTCCATTTTAAAAGTTTAAAGATCAGTAGTTTAATGAAAAGGTTATTAAGGTCGCTGACTCAGCTGACCAAGATAAATTTGCCTGTCAATTACCTGAAGCCTGAATAAGCCCTCAGTGGAAGCTTATTGAAGCTTAACCCACGTGAGACATCCCAGCTCACATCAGCTCTGTTTAAAAAGGGGCCTGTTGAAAGCGTATGGTCAGTAAGCTTTGCATGGTCAGGAAGGAGAGATCACATCCAGAGTGAGACATAGCTGGAGTGAGTGTATAGTTTGGAGATTTTGGAAACAGCATTAGAATTCAGAGGGGAAGAGGTTCTTTTTATTTGCTTTTTTTGATCCTTGTTTGTAAGGTCTTTCTAACAGGATAACTTGGAGCCCAGGATCAGGGCCCAGCACAAAACAAAGAGTAACATCCCAGGAAAGCTGTAAGTCCATTGGTTGTTAATAGTTACTGTACTAACTATGAGAAGTTACTTTCAGATTGAAGGTAAAGAGGAAAATTTTTTTTACAGATTGCAAATGACAAGATCAGTAGGAATTTTTCTTAAAAATTAAGAAATAAGTAAAAAATCGTGAGACCAGGTCAGGGAAAGTGCTTTACCTGCATGATGTCAGAGCTAGTGGACCACATTGTGGTCCATGTGTAGCAAGTATTGGTTGCTTGAGGAAGTCCAGCTCAAAGTTGATGAGCAGGAGTTTGAGCTTTGAACATCGTGACATATCAGGGAGTGGGAGAGTTACCTGGATGCTGTGTTCCAGGAGACAGTCACACCCATTTGATTAACTACCTTGAATTTGGTCAGCAGTCAGGCAGAAGAAGGTGTGACTATGAATAGGACAGGCAGAGGCATCCAGGAGGTAATGCTGAAGGAGTTTCAGCCCTGGAGTTTGTCTAACTGTTTTGAGATTCTTGCTACCTGTGTGGATGAGAAGAGGGACTGCCGAGAGGATGAGCAAACTGACCATAGCATCATGGTAAAAGCAACCATTCCAAAGTCCGAGAAAAGAGAAACATAGTTGTAATGAAGGAACAGTGCTCCGAAAGCTTGTGCTTCCAATTAAACCTGTTGGACTATAACCTGATGTTGTGTGATTTTTAACTTTGTACTCCCCTGTCCAACACCGGCATCTCATATCATAATAAAGGATAGTATAGACAGGAAATTAGGCACTATTAGCTATGGTTGCAGAGGAACTTCAAGTGGGATGGGAAAGATCCAGTCATCATAGTCCATATAGGTTCAAGTGATATACGTAGAAAGAGGAAATTCGTTCAGCTGAGGGAACATAGAACTAAAATTTAGAACATTACAGCACAAGAACAGGCTCTTTGGCCCACCATATCTGAGCTAACCATGATGCCATTCTAAACTAATCCCATCTACTTGTTAAGAGGAAAGGTGCTGGAACAAGTGCACCAAGGGCACCCAAAGTAGGCCAATGAAGGAGAAAATCAGGAGCTACTTTTGGTGGCCACCAGATTGCGGAGAAAGTGGGATTACATGAATCCTGCGTATTAATAAGGAAAATACCATTATCCTATCATCCATGGGAAAGTCCTCAATCACAGTGGCAGCAGATTCAGGTCGATTTCGCTTGACCAATAGATGGATAGATATTTCCAGTGGTTGTGGATGCCCACTCCAAGTGGCCTGAGGTGGTGGTCATAAAGTCAGAAACAATGATATGGGTGACCTTTTAGAGGTTTATAAAATCATGAGGGGCATAGATAGGATTAATTGTGAAGGTCTCTTTTTCCTAGGGTGGGGAGTGAAAAATAGAGGACATAGGTTTAAGGTAAGAGGGGAAAAATTTAGAAAGGACCTGAGGGGTAACATTTTCATGCAGGGGGTGGTACATATATGGAACGAGTTGCCAATGGAAGTGGTAGAGTCGGATACAATTACATTTTAAAGTCATCTGGATGGGTATATGAATAAGAAGGTTTTAGAGAGCTATTGAACAGTGGGTGGCATGGTGGCACAGTGATCAGCACTGCTGCCTCACAGCGCCAGAGACCTGGGTTCAATTCCCACCTCAGGCAACTGTCTGTGTGGAGTTTGCATATTCTCCCTGTGTCTGTGTGGGTTTCCTCCCACAGTCCAAAAATGTGCAGGTTAGGTGAATTGACCATGCTAATTTGCCCATAGAGTTAGGTGAAGGGGTAAATGTTGGGGAATGGGTCTGGATGGGGTGCTCTTTGGAGGGTCGGTGTGGACTTGTTGGGCCAAAGGGCCTGTTTTCACACTGTAAGTAATCTAATCTAAAAAAAATGCTGGTAAATGGGACTGGGATGTTTGTTTTGTGTAGATAAGTTGGACCGAAGGGTCTGTTTCCATTCTGTATGACTAATATAGACCCATTGGATGAAATATTTGCCATTTTCAAGAAACTTAAACAAGTCATGAGGGACAATAGTTTACAGTTTGTGATGCAAGAGTTTGAGGAGTACCTAAAAAAGCACAGAGTCAGACATTTGAGATCAGCTCCATAAAACCCTGCAACAAACGGCCAGATGAAGAGATTTGTATAAACCCTGAAGCAGGCCTTAATGGCTTCACAAGGGGAGGGTTGCTGGGATAGTGACTTAACAAGTTATTCAGCATGAACAGGAACATGTCACACATGACAACTCAATGTTTGTATGCTTCCTTAATGTTTAGACACCAGCTGAAAACCACATTTGATTAATTGCAGCTGGAAGAGACTAGAGAAGTGATAGAGCGAAATCACGAAGGGCAGATGGGAGGGAACCTCACAGTTGAGGGTATTCTAAAGAGGAGAGAACATGTTGGCCTAGAATCATACATCTGGGGAAAAATGGATCCCAGAAGTGGTGGTGGCTCAATCAGGACTATGTCATATACTGTACAGAATAAGGATGAACTGGTCCGGAGGAGACACATCGACCAAATGGTTGCTGTACCTCACCAACGAGGTGCAATCCCTCAGAAAACCAAGCCAGTCCAGATGGAACCAGAGGTGTCGACTGAGCCATGTATCTCTGAGCCAGGGTTGGCCAGGAAGGGTTGGCCAGGATTACTCAGGAAGGAGATACCAGCAACTTTACAGGACAACAACAGCCAATCAGAAAGGAACATGTCACCGAACAACAGGGGCTCTGGAAGCCAGGGAGACTACATTTGAAAAGGTTCCTGAGACAAAGAGATGATCTTCCAGGAACTGCCATCCCCCTGAGAGGCTGATCATGTTGATGCAGACTATGGATGGAACATCTTATATGGTTGGAATGGTTGTTCTTCCATGATTGTCATGCTTTTGTAAATATTCCTGACTATGTACATATATTGGCTACAATGCCTGTATATTATTTAGAATTGTTGTATATATGGTTATTAATGGGAGTTTTACAATAAAGGGGTGGGACATAAAGTATGTAGGTGGGGGCACTACCCCTTTGACAGCTGGACAGGTGACCGAGATGGGCAGAGCTGGGGTCCAGTCTAGAACCGGCTATGGAGGTGTAAGCATTGTCAATAAAGTGTTCCTGTTCAGATTTATCATTTGTCTACCTGATATATAATTCCTGGTTCTAAAAGAAGTACAAACATAACAGATCACATCTGGGCCTGGCTACAATCTGTAGTGTTTAAAAACAAACCTCTTTCACACATTTGCTATAAACTTTCTCCCGCTCATCTTATAACTATGTCCCCTGGTATTTGATATTTCCATCCTCGGACAAGACTTAAAGTATCCACCCTAGCCATCCCACTCATAATTTAATATATTTATATCAGGTTGTTCCT
This sequence comes from Chiloscyllium plagiosum, assembly GCF_004010195.1. Taxonomy (NCBI): domain Eukaryota; kingdom Metazoa; phylum Chordata; class Chondrichthyes; order Orectolobiformes; family Hemiscylliidae; genus Chiloscyllium; species Chiloscyllium plagiosum. Next base: position 42,577,726 of record NC_057715.1, read on the forward strand.
CGGCTTCCAATGCTCTAGTGAAAACAATCTAAGTTTGTCCAAACTCTCCTTTAGTAAATACACTCCAGTCCAGGCAATATCCTGGTAAACCTTTTTTGCACCTTTCTAATCCTGATGAAGGGCTTATACCCGAAACATCAACTCTCCTGCTTCTCGGATGCTGCCTGACCTATTGTGCATTTCCATTGTCACCCTTTTTGACTTCAACATCCTTCCAATAGTGTGGCAACCAGAACTGCACACAATATTCCAAATGTGGCCTAACTAAAGTCTTATGCAGCTGCACCATGGCTTGGAAATCTTTATACTCAATGCCCTGACCAATGAAATCAAGCATGTTGAATACCGTCTTTACCACCTTATCTACTTGTGTTGCCTTTTAGGGAGCTATGGACTTGCTCCACAAGATCCCTCTGTATCTCAACATTTGTAATGGTCTGCCATTTGCTGTGTACACTCCTTTTGCATTTGACGTTCCAAAATTCATCACTTCACATTAGTCCAGATTGAACTTTACCTGCCATTTCTCTGCCTAATTTATGAACAAATCCATATCCTACTGTAACCTTTGAGAACCTTCCTCATTATCCACAATTGTATTAACTTTAATGTTGTCTGCAAACATACTAATCATGCCCACCTACATTTTCAACCAAACCATTTATATTATAAACAATAGAGATCCCAGCACTGTTTGTTGCATCTTGTGTCTTTCTCCTTAGTGAATACTGACATGAAGTGCTCATTAAAAACCTTACCCACTTTCTCTGGCTCCTCACATAAATTCCCTCTTTTGATGTTGAGCGGACCTACACTTTCCTTTGCTACCCTCTTGCTCATAAAAGATGTTTAAGATACCTTGGGTTTCTTCTTGATCCTACTTGCCAAGGATACATTGTGGCCCCTTCTAGCCCTTTGAATTTCTTTAAATGCTTTTCTGTTCCCTTTATACTTCGAGGGCCCAGTTTGATTTCTGTTTCCTAAATCTTAGATTTGCTTCCTTTTTCTTTTTAACTAAACTTACAAAATCTCTCATCATCCGAGGTTCCCTAGTCTTGCCATCTTACCTTTTATTCTAACAGGAACATTTTGGTCCTGAGCTCAGGTCAACAAGCTTTTAAAAGATTGCCATATTTCAGATGTGGATTTACCTTCAAACAGCTGCCCCCAATCCAATTTTTTCACTTCCTGCCTAATACTGTTGTAATTAGCCTTCCCCCAAATTAACACTTTCAACTGAAGACCAACCTTTCCCATAACTATCTTAAAACTTACCAAATTATGACCATTGTTCCCAAGATTCTCCTGCATTGAAACTTCAATCACTTGGCCAGGCTCATTCCACAATACTAGGTCTAATATGGCCTCTTTCCCAGTTGGACAATCTACATACTGTTTCATGAGCCCCTCCAAGATGCACCTAACAAATTCTACCCATCTAAGCCTCTGGGGCTAAGGGAGTCCAAGTGAATATTGAGGAAGTTAAAATCACTGACTACCACAAGCTTGTTGCTTTTACATCTTTCCATGATCTGCTAACTTATCTGTTCCTTTATCCCCTGCTGGCTTGGGAGGCCTACAGTATTACCCTGTTATATTGATTGTACCTTTTTTCTTCCAAAATTCTACCTACATTGCCTCACTGGATGAGCCCTCCATGACGTCCTTTCTTAGTATAGCTGTGACATTCTCTTTAATCAGTAATGCACCTCCTCCATCTCTTTTACGTCCCTCTCTATCATGCCTGAATCATCTAAATCCTGGAACATTGAGCTGCCAGTCCTTCCCTTCTCTCAACCGAATTTCTGTAATGATGACTGTATTGTCCTTCCATGTACGAATCTAGGCTCAAAGTTTATCTTCTGTATTTGTTGTATTCCTTGCATCAAAATCGATACACTTCAGACCATTAGTCCTGTCATGTTTAAGAAGGGTGGTAAGCACACACCAGGGAACTATAGACCAGTGAGCCTGACATCAGAGGTGGGCAAGTTGTTGGAAGGAATCTTGAGGGACAGGATGTACATGTATTTGGAAAGGCAAGGACTGATTAGAGATAGTCCACATGGTTTTATACGTGGGAAATCATGTCTCACAAACTTGATTGAGTTTACTGAGGAAGTAACAAAGAGGATTGATGAGGGCAAAGCGGTGGACATAATCTATATGGAGAAAGTGAGGTCTGCAGCGCATCATCCGCCGCCATTTCCGCAACCTCCAAACGGACCCCACCACCAAGGATATATTTCCCTCCCCTCCCCTATCAGCATTCCGTAAAGACCACTCCCTCCGTGACTCCCTCGTCAGACCCACACCCCCCACCAACCCAACCTCCACTCCCGGCACCCTCCCCTGCAACCGCAGGAGGTGCAAGACTGGCGCCCACACCT
>NC_057715.1:42580339-42599392 GCF_004010195.1 Chiloscyllium plagiosum
CTATCACCCTCACCTTGACCTTTTTCCACCTATCACATTTCCGACGCCCCTCCCCCAAGTCCCTCCTCCCTATCTTTTATCTTAGCCTGCGGGACCAACTTTCCTCATTCCTGAAGAAGGGCTAATGCCCGAAACGTCGATTCCCCTGTTCCCTAGATGCTGCCTGACCTGCTGCGCTTTTCCAGCAACACATTTCCATCTATAATCTATATGGACTTCAGTAAGGCATTTGACAAGGTTCCCCACGGGAGAATGGTTAGCAAGGTTAGACCTCATGGAATACAGAGAGAACTAGTCATTTGGATACAGAACTGGCTTGAAGGTAGAAGATAAAGGGTTGTTTTTCAGACTGGAGGCCTGTGACCAGTGGAGTGCCACAAGGATCGGTGCAGGGTCCACTACTTTTTGTCATTTATGTAAATGATTTGGATGTGAACTGAAGAGGTATTGTTAGTAAATTTGTTAATGACACCAAAACTGCAGGTGTAGTGGACAGCGAAGAAAGTTACCTTGGATTACAACGGGATCTTGATCAGATGGGTGAATGGGCTGAGAAGTGGCAGATGGATTTTAATTTAGATAAATGCGACGTGGTGCACTTTGCGAAAGCAAATCTTAGCAGAACTTATACACTTAATGGTAAGGTCCTAGAAAGTGTTGCTGAACAAAGAGACTTTGGAGTGCAGGTTCATTGTTCCTTGAAAGTAGAGTCGCAGGTAGATAGGATGGTGAAGAAGGTGCTTTATATCCTGTCCTTCATTGGTCAGAGTATTGAGTACACGAGTTGGGAGGTCATATTGCGGCTGTAAGTGACATTGATTAGACAACTGTTGGAATATTGTGTGCAATTCTGGTCTCCTTCCTATTGGAAGGATGTTGTGAAACTTGAAAGGGTTCAGAAAAGATTAACAAGGCTGTTGCCAGGGCTGGAGGATTTGAGCTATAGGGAGAGGTTGAATAGCGACGGGCTGTTTTTCCTGGCGCTTTGGAGGCTGAGGGGTGAGCTCAGAGGTTTATAAAATCATGAGGAGCATGGATAGGATAAATTGACAAATTATTTTCCCTGGGGTGGGGGACTCCAGAACTAGTGGGCATAGATTTAGGGTGAGAGGGGAAAGAAATAAAAGAGACCTAAGAGGCAACTTTTTCACGCAGAGGGTGGTATGTGTATGGAATGAGCTGCCAGAGGAAATGGTGGAGGCTGGTACAATTGCAACATATAAAAGACACTTGGATGGGTATATGATAGGAAGGGTTTGGAGGGATATGGGCCGGGTGTTGGAATGTGGGACTAGATTGGGTTGGAATATCTGGTCAGCATGGACAAGTTAGACCGAACGGTCTGTTTCCATGCTGTACATCTCTATGACTCTGCGACTCTATGTTCACTAACCTGGCCCTGCCTATTTTCCCATCTAGAGTTACATGATTTAGCCCCCCTCTTTTCAAACACTGCACAGTCTGCCCTACTGCTCTCGTTCCCACTCCCTACCACATTTGTTTAAATCCTCCTGTGTGGCACTAGCAAACTTCGCTGAAAGGATATTGGCACCCCTCTAGTTTAGGTGCAACCCAGCCTTCTTATATAGGTCCCATGTGCCCTGGAAGAGATGTCAATTATCCAGCTACCTCAATAATTCTCTCCTACACAAGCTCTTCAGCTGTGCATTTAATTATATTATCTTCCTATTTCTGGCCTCATGAGCACAGGGAGTAATCCCGAAATAACAACTGCTTTTCAATTTCCTACCTAATACCTAAATTCCCTTGCAGGACTTCATTTTTCTTTCTGACCATGTCAATAGTACTAATAGGGGCCACAACCTCTGGTTGCTCACCCACTCCCTACAGAGTATCCTGTGGCTTCCCAAAGACATCATTGACCATGGCCATAAGGAGGCAAAATACCATCTGGATTCTCGCAGCCACAGAAATGCCTATCTGTGCTACTATAAAGTCCCTATCACTACTGCCTGTCTACTCTTCAACCCTCCCTGCTGTCCAGCAACAGAGCTAGTCTTGGTGCCATTAATCTTGCTGCTGCTGTTACTTTCTCCTAAAGAAGCCATTCCCTCCAATAGTACTCAACATGGTGCATCTGTTTGAGAGGGGAAAGCCAAAGTTCCCTCCTGTGCTCCTGCCGATGCAGACAAGTCTTCCTGGTGGTCACCCATGTCTTCTCTGTCTGTGCAGCCTTGCCTAGTGGTGTGATCAACTCACTAAATGTGCTATCCATGACACTCTCAGCCTCACAGACACTGCATACTGAGTCCATCTGCAACTCCAGGTATTTCATGTAGCAAATCAGGATCTGCAGCTGAACATACATCCATGGACACTGGAAGTGTCCCGATTTCCCACACATCGCAGAAGGAGCATTCCATGAGCTGAATTTTCGTGCCATTTTGAACCTTAACAACTACAGACAATAAATTGGGAAACAGTTATACAACCTTACCCATTATTACCAAAATCAGGTTTCTTACTACCTCTCTTATTCCTAACAATCTGCAATGACAAAAATAAGTATTCTATCTCCATTCTGACATTACTCACTCAGTATCCAGACTCGGTTCCTAAACAGTCAAGCCTATGTCACTTTTTAAGTCATGAAGTCACTTCTGGAACTCCGCCTCTGGATTCAGCTCCACTCCCACCATCGCTGCTCTGACTGACCCCACTCCTCTCCGGTAGATCCTGCCACATTTCACCCCCTGGTTCACTCTGCTGTGTTCCCTGTACAAGAAAAAGGACAGGGTATGCAAAGAATCAGGAATCTAACTTCAGGTACAGCTGGTAAGGGGAAACCTGAGACGGTGGTGGTCAATGCACGACTCAGGGCATTGTACTTAAATGCGTTCAGTGTACGAAACAAGGTAAATGAACTGGGAGCACAGATTTAAATTTGCAGGAACAATGTTGTAGGTATCAGAGACATGGCTGCAAGGAGATCAGGGCTGGGAACTAAATATTCAAGGATATTCATCCTATCGAGAGGATAGGCAGATGAGCAGATGGGATGGGGTTGCCTTGTCAGTAAGAAATGAAATTAAGTTGATAACAGGAAGCAACATAAGGTCAAAAGACAGAGAATCTGTGCAGGTAGAGTTGAAGAACCGCAAAGGAAAAATGATCCTGATGGTGTTATCCTTATCTGGTCTGTCCTATATGTGAATCCAAACTCAGAGAAATATGGTGGACTCTCTACTGCCTTTGAAGTGGCCTAGCACAACATTCAGTTGTATCAATCACTGCAAAGTCTCAACAGGAAATGAAACTGGATAGATTGTCTCACATCGGCCTAGGCATTGACACCAGATCTGAGGCACTGTGGGCCACCAACAACAGCAGCATTGTCCTACAGTGCAATCTGCAAACTCATGGCCCAGCATATGCCCACCCAACCATTACCATCAAGTCTCCTGGTTCAATGGAGAGCTTAGGAGAGGAGGCCAGGAGCAGGCATACCAAAATATAACATGTCAACCTAGTGAAGCTACCAAACAGGACTACTCACATATCAACAGTATGAGCAGCAGGTGACAGACAGAGCTAAGCAACCCCACAACCAACAGATCAGATCTAAGTTCTACAGTCCTATCATATTGTGATGGACAATTAAACAACTCATTGGAGGAAGAGGCTCCACACATATCCTCATCTTCAATGGTGGAAGAACCAAGTACATCAGAGCAAAAGATAAAGCCAAAGTATTTGTAGCAATTTTCAGCCATCTCAGCCTCCTCCTTTGGTCCCCAGCAAAAGAAACATTTGGAGGTACTGGATATTGAAAATGCTATGAGCCCTGTCAACAGGGCAATAGAACCAAAGATTTGTACTGTAGAACATGTTGCTCCTCTAGCCAAGCTCTTCCAGTGTAGTTACAATGGTGACATCCACGCAACAATGTGGGCAACTGCCCAGATATGACCTGTACACAAAAAGCAGGATAAATCCAACCCATTAATGATCTGGACAAAGGAACTGTGGGCATTACTGCTAAGTTTACAGATGACATTGAGAAAGGGTGAGTGATAAGTTTTGTTGAGGAAGCAGGAAGGGTGCAGGGGGACTGGACAGGTTAGGAGAGAAAGCAAAGACGCTGTTGATGGAATATAATTTGGGAAAGTGAGAGATTATGCTCTTTGGTAGGAAGAATAGAGGCATTGGCTACTTTCTAAATGAGGAAAGGCTTCGGAAATCTGAAGCACAAAGCGACTTAAGAGTTCTAGTTGAGCATACTTTCAAGATTAAAATAGCAACAGTAATAATAATAGTAATTTATGGTTATGTGCATTTGTGAAAATATACTAAAATGTGTTTAAGTCACCAGGAGCCAGCACCATTCTAATTACATAAATTATATTTAGAAATAAATCATACAAAGTTAGGGCAAGTTTCATTTTTCTTTCCACACAGGGCTTCTTGATTTCCTACAGGATGCTGCCACACTCTGCAGCTGCCAAATCATTCCCTAGGCCTCAACATCAAGGGGGAAGCACACTGAAGCAACCCCTGCTGCTGCTGACTGGACCCAGAATGTCACCTCTGTGAAAGCCACCTCATCACCTCTGATACTCCAGTCGCCACCATAGCCAGGAGACTGTCCCAATTCTCTAGGCCCGGGGCCCATCTCAACTCCTAAGAACCAATTGACCATCCAAATTAACTCCCAAGAAACAAGAGATCATTCACTCCACCACTGTTGCAAATGCTGTCAAAACATCAGAGGAGAACAATAGTGTCCATTTCACCGACACTGGAACAATTGATCAAGCCACAACTGCCATGGCCACGAGGAATGGACTGGATTTCCCCACTCCTCAACAGCTCCCTGCTCCCTGTAACCTCTCTCTGTCACAGCTGCAGAAAGAAAAAATGAATTTGATTCAAAAGTTAAATGAAAAAAATAAAATCAGTAGAAAAGAAAGATACAGTCAGTCATGCAAGACAGGTTGGAAGCCCAAACACCTCCTCCTTTGCCAACTCTACCATCTTGAAATCTTTGAAGATTCAGTTAGGAAGGTAAATGCATTGATGGCATTCATTTTGAGAGGATTGGAATACAACATCAGGGATAGTATTACTGAGGCTGTATAAGGCTCGCGTCAGACCACATTTGGAATATTAGGAGCAGTTTTGGGCCCTGTATCTATGAAGGAGGTTGATGAGAATGAGGAGGTTTATTGGAAGGGGTCCAGAGGAGGTTTATGAGAATGATTTTGGAAATGAAGAAATATCATATGAGGAGCAGATAAGTAATCGGGGTTTGTTCTTGATGAAGTTTAAATGGATGAGGAAGGATTCTGATGGAAATTTACTGAATACTGAAAGGCCTGAATAGAGTGGGCATGGAGAAGATGTTTCCATTAGTAGGAGAGATTAGGTCCCAAGGGCACAGCTTCAGAGTGAAGGGACAATCCTTTAAAACTTAGATGAGGAGGAATATCTTCAGCTAGAGGGTGGTGAATCTATGGAACTCACTGCCATAAAAGGTTATGGAGGCTAAGTCATAGAGTCATAGAGATGTACAGCATGGAAACAGACCAACCTGCCCATGCTGACCAGATAGTCTAGATCCAATCTAGTCCCACCTGCCAGCATTCGGCCCATATCCCTCCAAACCCTTCCTATTCATATACCCATCCAAATGCCTCTTATCTGTTGCAATTGTACCAGCCTCCACCACTTCCTCTGGCAGCTCATTCCATACACGTTACCACCCTCTGTGTGAAAAAGTTGCCCCTTAGGTCTCTTTTATATCTTTCCCCTCTCAACCTAAACCTATGCCCTCTAGTTCTGGACTCCCCGACCCCAGAGAAAAGTCTTTGTTTATTTATCATAACCATGCCCCTCATAATTTTGTAAACCTCTAAAGGTCACCCCTCAACCTCCGACGCTCCAGGGAAAACAGCCCCAGCCTGTTCAGCCTCTTCCCATAGCTCAAATCCTCCAACCATGGCAACATCCTTGTAAATCTTTTCTGAACCCTTTCAAGTTTCACAACATCTTTCCGATAGGAAGACCAGAATTGCATGCAATATTCCAACAGTAGCCTAACCAATGTCCTGTTCCAGCCGCAACATGACCTCCCAACTCCTGTACTCAATACTCTGACCAATAAAGGAAAGCATACCAAATACCTTCTTCACTATCCTATCTACTTGCGACTCCACTTTTAAGGAGCTATAAACCTGCACTCCAAGGTCTCTTTGTTCAGCAACACTCTCTAGGACCTTACCAATAAGTGTATAAGTTCTGCTAAGATTTACTTTTCCAAAATTATGTAATAATGGGCAATAGTCTTCATTAATAGGCCCCTTGCAGCTAACTAGTGAGATTTCATCTTGGTATTCAGAACTTAGTTGCAAAATGTGACTTTTTGCTCTCTTCATCAAGAATTGCCTCTCTTAATTCCTCTTGTGATTCCTTTAAATTTCTTGCCATAGTCCACGTTGTTCACAGCCTAGGAAGATTCCACCCAAAAAGTGGCTTGATCAATTGTTCCAGTGTCGGTGAAATGGACACTATTGTTCTCCTCTGATGTTTTGACAGCATTTTCAAAAGTCTAATACTTTCAAATAATTTGTGTTTTTATCCCCCCTTTTATCACATTTTTCTATCTTAATCCATAATGGTGGTAATGTATAGACTTCCAATTTCAACATCGATTGTCTGATTTCAATACCTAAAACCTTTCATTGACTAAATTGGTCAATCAATGCAGTCAGGCGTCAAGACATTAGCAACAACAGTTGTAATTTTCAAATGCCTGATAAGTGGTGCATATTAGAACTGAAACATTGCTTGAAACTGAGAACTTGAGGTTATCTACAGATTTTACTACAGATGAGAACATATGTCAAACATTAAACAACAGTGGTCTCAGCTTAATATCAAAAACTTCAGACTCTGTAAGGACTTTTAAACTGCAAAGTTTTTATTTTGTTTGTGCCACAGATGCTATCCTTTTTAAATTTTATACCTACGTTTATGTGTATGTGTTTAGTCTTATGAATTATTTTGTTTCTCAGGGTTAGTATGTAATAAAAACAATCTTTCTTTCATTTAAGAAAACCTTGTGATTAGCTTTTTAATTTTGACCTGGGCTTTGTTTTAATTGAAATGTCATAGATGTGTGCTAAAAAGAATGAAAATATTTGTCATGGCTGACTAATAGGGGATTAAAAAGAAGGGAGTTGAGTCACCACTCTTCACTTAATTTTAATGTCTTTTATCTTTTACCCATCTTTTTGTACCTGATTTCAATTTAATGTACCTTAATTCTTTTGTCTATCATTTATATGTTTCTTTCTCAAACTTTAAATCTCTTTGATTAAGTAATTGTCTGTTGATCCATTGATCACCCACATTTCCTCACACTGCAAATTGCTGGAATAGTGTTTAATATACGGGGCAAGCCATGTAATGCTCTGCTCCAGCAAAATATGGTCTCATGCTCACAACTCATGCACTATAAATTTTCTTTGGCATTTTCCAATATGCCACTGCAATTTATGCCGAGTATTAATGGAAACATTGATTAGTTGGAAGACTGGACCTTCTGGTTACTTTCAGCCAAAGATTCAGCACAATCATGAATTGGAAAGTAATTTCAGGTGAGAATGATGGGAGGAAATATTTCTCTCATTCCATATTATCCTTTATCTGGCTTCATATTTCTTTTTGTTTTCCTCCACAGGCTCTTCTTCTTTTTTCTATTCTGTTAACATTATTTATCCTTTTCCCTGTCCTGTTGAAATGAGGGGTACTTTAATCAAAGTATTCACTTCCAAGTCTTTACCTCTTTTCCAGCATTTTATTAAATCCTATTAACACTGACAGAACTATTTGGAAAGTCACATCTGACATCTGATTAGAACAAAATATTGTCATATTCCATAAACATAAAGAGAACACCATTTACTACAGTAGAGTTTTGAACCAAAATTGCAGCTGGCCCATTCACATTGGACACCAGATGGAGTAAGTGCGCTAACTTTGCAACACAGTAATCTAAAAATTGTTGTTTTAAAAGAATGTTCTTTATTCAATATGATGTAATTTTATGTTGAACAATGAGATATGTAAGATATATTAATGTTGTGTCTTTGTAACACTCAAATTATCGAGTTGACTAAATAGAAGCACACAGAAATTACAACAGGAAACACATTAGTACAGGTTGGTTAATCAATGTTTATCATTTACTGGCATTGGTGGGAAAAATAGTCTCCTAGTTTCTGTCCTAACACAATTTAATTTTAGAGTTGTATCACCTTCCTTAGTCCTCTCAACTCATTCCTGTCTACTTTTCCCTGTCCCAGTATAATTTTAAACACCTCCATCAAATCATACCTTATATCCTTTCTTTTCAAATCAAGACATTCCACTGTTTCTTAATATTAATATTTCCCTGTGCTAAGCAGTGCAGGAGGTAATTTGCAATGTACCCTTTCTACTGCTTCAACGTTTTTCATAGTTATTGAAACCAACACAGCAGTTCAACTATGGTTTTATTAAAGCTTCATGTAGATATATTATGAGAACATGACATTAAAATATATATTTATTTCAAAATCTAGTATTACATTAATGTTTTTATAACCATAGCCACTTGAGGTACTGCTTTCGTACATTTTGCACATGAACCCCCAAATCCTTCTGTTTTTCACCATCAACCAGCTCTCCCCATTCAAAATATAATTTAGTTTATTTTTTTAAACTAAATTGTATGATCTCACACTTACAGGTGATAAATTTTAAGAAATAAAGTATCATGTACTATGTGGATAGCATGCCAGAAATGCTATTCCACTTTTACTGCCAAAGTCTTCACAGCCGAAAGCTGTTTCATTGCACGTGCATACTTATCATTCAACAGTGCATGTTTTCAAGCTAAAAATTTTACATATTACAACGCATAAAACCATTGCTACTTAAACTTGAAATTTACTGATATTCAAAACAGATTTCAACTTGGGCAGTCAGTCTGTCTATCTTCTATAATATCTTCTAATCATTCTCTCATATCATCACAGCCAGCGACTTCACAGGATCTATCGTTAGCGACATAATTTGAGGTGTAAAACCAAATTCCATATACAGACACATATACATGCATAAATACAAGGCTGATGCTTCAGTCTATCACTCCATCACTTCTGAATGTGCAATGATAAGTTTCATAGGGTTAGTGATATGCGAGCTTGATTTTTAATCCAGTGTCGAGAGACCGTCACTCTGATTATTTCTTAGTTTTTACTCAGCATGGAATTAGCAAGAGTGAAATAATACTAATTTTAAATGTGAAGGGCTTAATGGTTTTGTGGGGAAGGCAGGATGGTGGGAAAGGCAGGCAGTGGCAGAGTGGGGGAGGTGATGGAGATGTTGAAATTGATGCCCAATTAGTGCAGAGTGAAGAGTTAACTATTTCAACACTCTGAGCATATGCAAAAGAAACTGTGTCATGGTAACATCATATCAACATTTTTGACACCGAATCTAAGGAAGGATGTGCTGGCCTTGGATGGAGTTCAGATGAGGTGCAAGGAGAGGTCTGTATTCGATGGTATTCAGAAAGATATGTGAGAATCTCATTGAAACTTACAGAATACTGAGAGATTTGGATAGAGTGGAGAAGATCTTTCTTCTAGGAGAGTAGGAGAGATGAGGACCTGAGAGAACAGCATTAGACCAAAGTTTCAACCTTTTAGAACTGAGCTGTTGAGGAATTTCTTCAGCCAGAAAGTGGTGACTCTATGGAACTCATTGCTACATAAGACTGTGGAGGCCAAATCATTGAGTGTCCTTAAGACAGAGATAGATAGGTCATTGAAATGAAAGGAGATTAAGGGTTACAGGGAGAATGCAGAATAATGGGGTTGACAAAATATCTCAGCCATGACTGAATGGAAGAGCAACCTCAATGGACAAAATGGCCGAATTCTGCTCCTATAACCAATGAAATTTTGTGGAAGAAGATACCAGTGAAGAACTAGTAAAGATCTTCTGTATATAGGTTATAGTTAATAATGTTAATTATTTTGCCTTGTGCCCAGTCCTTGTTTGTGCTAAGCTCCCAGAAGGACCTAAAAATATTTCTACAGTTAATGTTGTCAGGTGTGCCTTAGAAATGAGTCACAATTACCAAACGACCTTTGAAAAAGTGAACAATAGCCATGACTGGTCCTATGTTTCTTGAAACAATGGAGTGGCAGAAACATCAGAGGACCAGCACTAGATTGGGAGGTTTTCTGCAGGTAACACCAAGTTTCTCTGGAACTATGGCAGCTTTACAATGACTTGATATCTGAAGGGGTGTGAATTAGATGGGGGCTTGCTGGTGGGCTGCAGTTGCTATGATTTGTTTTTTTAAGAAAAAATGGCATTGGAGATCCTATTCTCAATAGGTGGAGAGAGAATTCCTCAGATGTGTATATTGGCCAGATGATATCTCTCTGATGGAAAATGTATGAAAAGGCACCTGTCGTAAAATGATCAGGTGTGCTCAGATGAAATCTTGCTGAATTTGCATGGTCTTTGTAGCGATGCCAGCCTGACAGTTCTTGACAACCTTGACAGTCCTCCTCAATGCTGCAGCACATGGCCCATTTATAACATCCGCTTTGTGTTTCACTACTTTTTGCTCCCTGTCCTCCTCTAAGGAGGTTATGAATTCTGATCTTCCTGTTTATCAAGGTCCAAGCTTCTCTATATTGTTATTTTGGGCAGTGCACAGTGGATGACCACAGTTTGAAATAACCTGGCTCTCTTGTACATGACTGATCAAAGCAGTAGAATTGCTTCTTCAAAATAAAGTCTCCATCATCCTAGCAGACCATAGGGCTGCTCTCCCATGAGAGGGAAGCAACTAGTGCTGATTAAACCTAAGGGTCACCATGCCTCAGGCAAGGAGAGAGGTTGAGAAAGAGGGAGCTTCCTGGAAACCCTAGCTAGTACAGGAACTGAAACCATACTGTTTGCATTCGGCGTTGACACTTCTCTGCAGTAAAAATTCCACAAATTCACTATCCTCTGAGAGAAGATATTTTTCCTAATCTCGGTCTTAAATTGACAAACCCTGCTTTTGAGATTATGCCTTCTGGTCCTATGATCTTTCTAATTTTACTCTTTTAAACATTCTAAGGATCTTATCCATTTCAATAAGGTCTCCTCTCATTTTCCTACCTTTCAATCGGTATAAGCCCAGCCTACTTAACTTCTCCTCAAGAGAAAATGTCCCTTATACTCAGGATCAACCTAGTGAATATTCTCTGGGCTGTCTCCAATGTCATTATGTCTTTGCTCATATAAGGGGACCAAAGCTGTTCACAGTATTCCAGTTTTCATCTGATGAGAAAGACCTCCCTATTTTTATATTCCATTCCTTTGGTATAAAGGCAATATTACATTTGTCTTCCACTGGTACATCCCACACTACATTCCATTTGCCACGTTTTTTGCCAACTCACATAAGCTGTCCATAATACTCTCTGGATAACTTGTATCACCCTCACTTCTTGCATTCCATCTCTTTCTGTGTCATCGCTTCCCTCATCCAAGTCATTCATATATTTTGAGAATAATTGTGGCCTCAGCACTGACCCCTGCAGAACATGACTGGTTACAGGTTGCCATCCTAAATATGCACCATTTATCCCAATTCTTGTCTTTATTAGGAGAAAGTAAGCACTGCAGATGCTGGGGATGAGAGTCGAGAGTGTGGTGCTGGAAAAACACAGCAGGTCAGGCAGCATCCGAGGAGTAGAAGAGTCAATGTTTCAGGCATAAACCTTTCATCAGTAATGAGGCTTGGGGGCTGCAGAGCTGAGAGATAAATGGAAGGGGGCTGGGACTAGTGCAAAGGTAACTGCGAATGTAACAGGTAGATAAAGGTGGGGGAGAAGGTGATAGGTTGGAGAGGAGGGTGGAGCGGATTGATGGCAAAGATGATGGACAGGTCAAGACAGCGGTGCTGAATTGGAGGCTTGGGAATGGGACAAGGTGGGTGGGGGGGGGAAAATGAGGAAACTGGTGAAATCCACATTAATCCCGTGTAGTTGAAGGGTGCCAAGGCAGAAGATAAGGCGTTCTTCCTCCACGCGTCGGATGGTTAGGATTTGATGATGGAGGAGGTCCAGGGCCTGCATGTCCTTGGTTGAGTGGGAGGGGTGTTCAGCCATGGGGCAGTGGGGTTGGTTGGTGCGGGTGTCACAGAGATGTTCTCTGAAACAATCCTCAAGTTGGCGTTCTGTGTCTCTGATGTAGAGGAGACCACATTAGGTGCAACGGATATAGTAGATGACATTAGTGGAGGTACAGGTAAATTTCTGTTGGATGTGGGAGAATCCTTTGGGGCCTTGGACGGAGGTGAGGCGGGAGGTATGGGCGCAGGTTTTGCACTTCTTGCAGTGGGAGGGGAAAGTGCCGTGAGTGGGGTGTGGGCTGGTGGGGGACGTGGATCTGACAAGGGAGTCGTGGAGGGAATGGTCTCTCCGAAACATTGATAGTGTCAGGGACGGAAATATATCCCCAGCAGTGGGGACTGTTTCTAGGTGGTGGAAGTGGTAGAGGATGATGCGATGGACACAGAAGTTGGAAGGTGAGATCTAGTGGGGGTTCTGTCCTTGTTGTGTTGGGAGGGATGGAGTTCAAGGTATGGGAAATGGAGGAGATGTGCTGGAGGGCACTGTCAACCATGTGGGAGGGGAAAATGCGTCTTTGAAGAAGAAGGTCATCTGGGGTTTTCTATAGTGGAATTGGTCATCCTGGGAACAGGTGTGGCAGAGGTGGAGTTGGGAATAAGGAATGGCATTTTCACAGGAGGCAGGGTGAGAGGGGGTGTAGTCCACGTAGCTGTGGGAATTGGTGGGTTTTTCACAGATGCCTGTAATTAGTCAGTCTCTTGCTCCTCAGATGCTGCCTGACATGCTGTGTTTTTCCAGCACTACACTCTCGACTCTTGCCTTTATTAGTCTAGACATAGGGTTTAAGAGCAGGGAAGTTATGCTGGAACTGTAAAAACAATGATTAAGCCACGACAAGTATTGTGTGCAGTTCTGGAATCCATATTATAGCAGGAATGTGATAGCATTGGAGAGGGTATAGGGGGTATTTGCCAAGTTATTGCCTGGGCTGGAGAGCTTCACTTATGAAGAGAGATTAGACAGACTGGGATTGATTTCTTTTCAGCAGAAGAGATTGAGAGGGGAAAGATAGAGATATATAAAATTATGAGGTGCATGGGGAGACAGGAAGAAACTTTTCGTCTTAATGAAGGGACCATTGAACAGGCAGCATTAATTGAAGTAAGGTTTAGAGAAGGGGTGAGGAAAAATGTTTTCAGCCAGAGGGCATTTGGAATCTGGAACTCAGTGCCTGTAAGGGTGGTAGGGGCAGAAACCTTCATAACATTTAAGAGGTGTTTAGATGTGCATTTGCAATAGCAATGCATACAATGTGCCGGAACATGGGATTAGAAATGTTAGGTATTGTTTTTGACAGGTGTGAACTCAATGGGACAAAGGACCTTTTTCTCTGCTGTAATCTCTAAGACTCTATAAATCTCTGATTTCTATGAGTTAGCCAATTCTTCATCCATGCAAATATATTACCCTCCACTGTTATCTTAAGTAGCACTATGTGTGGTATCTTACTGAATGTCTCTTGGAAATCCAAGTCTGTTGCAACTATTGATTCCCCTTTATCTGTTTTTCTTATTACCTCCTCAGATGGGACTTCCACCATTGCTTCCTAATGCTAGGCTCCTTGATCAGCAACTGAATGCCTTTGAAGAAAGAACCCCATTCCAGGGAGATCACTTGCAAACCAACATGCTTAGTCTGTAGGGATAATACTTAATTGGCAGAAAAAAAAGGAAAGCTATCCACAGGTCTTCCAACAAGGACTTAATCATTTTGGAGGTGTGGAAATGATGGGAAGTAGAGAACCCAACTTCATGAAACTTGCTATCGGGTACAGCAAATACACTTTTTATTTCACTTGCTGAACAGCAATTTAAATGAAATGAAATAAACATTTCCAGTTTGTTTCATTTCCTGCAGTGTTGTCAGTTAAGTTTTTGCTACCTGATTAGTTGTAATGGCTGACAGGAACTGCAATTCACAGGTAGAGGAGCCAAATTCAAGCTGACAATAGGCAAAGAGGTTTTTACACTGGAACTTGCTAAAACCTTCTGCAAAGTTGCTTTTCTTCCTGAGGTTCCAACAACGTTCTGCCATTCTGAACCTCAACGTTGTTATGAAGATATGGGTGTACTATACCTTTAAGAAGTTAAAGCTAGCAGTGACAGCACCAAGTTTTCTCAATAAGACATAATGTAACATGTGCTCCAGCTACTGGGGTAGCTAAGGTAGCCAGTTGTTTGGAAATGACAAAACAGATTCGAATTAGCCAATCAGTTTAAATTATACCCCCAAAAATACCAAATTCCAGTCAAGTTTGAATTGAGTATATTGATAGTCTTAAAAGCCAATGACACAAGCTGATGCTTTGGGGTATAAGACCAGGGAAAATTGAATGGTTGAGAGGAGAACTGCCACCAGACCAACAGCTGTAGACTGCTAGTCAGAACTCTCAGAGGTACCTATCTAGAGAAGGAGTTTGCACAGAGAAAAACCTCAATACTAACCTGGAGAGCCAATCTACCCAAGAAGATAAAGAGAAGATTCGACTGCTGGTTGATTTTAAGATATGGATTTTTCTGTCAATCTTAATTGGGAGTTTTATTGGACTAATATTATAGAAGGGAAGGTAAAAGATAGTTTAGAGTAAGGACTTGTAAATAATTAGTTATATTTTGAGAAGAAAAGTAGTCTACAGAAAAACAACACATACAGACTAAATATTGAACTACAGAAGCAATTATCCCAACACCCACAAACGAAGTTGCATTAGAAACTACCCCCTGAGAAAAGGAACAGGAAGTGACTTCACCACAGGAAATAACATCACCAAAGGAAATGACATCACCAACCCAAAGAAACCAAAACATATAAACAGAAAGCAGGAAGTTTCAGCATTGCTTTGCATAAAGTCCACTGAAGATATTACCTAGTAAGGCAATGAAATGTCTGGAAATTAACCTTTCAGCTTAGGGAGCAAACCTACATCCAAAACCTCAACCTGAGTTACAAATCTTCTCAAAACTCGCTAAGTCTGTTATATGTTAGCACTTGGTAGTTCTTCTCTCAACTGTTCAATTTTCTCCCGGTCTTATACCCCCAAACTATTGGACTGTGTCACTGGCTTTTAAGATTGTCAATATACTCAATTCAAACTTGATTGGAAACTGGTATTTTTGGGGGGTATAATTTAAACTGATTGGCTGAATTTGAATTTTTTTTGTCTCCAGGCAATGAACTAATTGAGTTGTTCAACCCAGCGTTACATACATTGTTGCTTATTTGAGAACACTTGGTGCTGTGTCTGGTTGTTCTGCTGCTTTTAAAACTCTTAAAGATACATCCCCATCTTCATAACATAATGGTGAACTGCTGCAGTCAATGTACTGTAGATAGATGCACACAGGAATTCTAGGATTTTGAGTAAGCAGCACTGAAGGAGTGGCAATGTACTTCCAAGTCAGAATGGTGAGTGGCTCAGAGGGGAACTGAGGTGGTAGTGTTCCCATAATCTTGTGGCCTTGTCTTTCTTGGTGGGAGTGGATGTGAGTTTGGAAGGTGCTGTCTAGGCATGAATTTCTGCAGTGCATCTCGTGGATGGCACTCATTGCTGTTATGGAGTGTCAATGATGGAGAGCATGGATGCTTGTCGATGTGGTGCCAATCAAGTGCTTTGTCCTGGATGGTGTCAAGCATCTTGCATGTTGTTGCACTCATCCAGGCAAGTAGGAAGTATTCCATAACACTTCTGACTTGTGCTTTTTAGATAGTAAACAGGTTTTTGGGGGGGCAAGAAATGAGTTACTCACTGCAGTATTCTTAGTCACTGACCTACTCTTGTAGCCATTAGATTGTATGGTGAGTTCAGCTGAGTACCTTGTCAACAGGATGTTGATTATGGGGATTTACTGATTGTGCCACCATTCAATGGCAAGGGGTAATAGGTTAGTTGTCTCTTATTAGAAATGATCATTGCCTGATATTGTGTAGATCTTGTTGTATTAGAACATGCACAGCTTCAGTCCCCAAGGAGTCACAATGGAACATTGTGCAGTATTTGGCATACAGCCTCATTTCTGACCTTATGACTGAGGGTAAGTCATTGCTGAAGCAGCTGAAGATGCAAAGAAATGCTGATTCCTGCAGCTAAGATGACTAAGTTCCACAGAATCCCTACAGTGCAGAAGGAGGCCATTCAGCCCATCAAGACTGCACTAACCCTCTGTAGAGCATGCCACCCTGTAATCCCACATTTAGCATGGCTTACCCACGATGCCCACACATCTTTGGACTGAGGGGGAAAAAAAACTGGAGCATCCGGAAGAAACCTATTCAGACTCTGGGAGAATGTGCAAATTCCACACAGTCACCCAAGGCTGAAAATGATCGCAGAACTCTGTAATGTGAGGCAGCAATACTAACCACTGCACCCTATTCTGCCCTACCTTCCTTATGCCAGGTATGACTCTAACCAGTGGAGTGTTTCCTCCGATTCCAACTGATTCCAGTTTTGCTGGGAATCCTTGATGCCATCCTCAGTCAAATATGGCCTTGATTTCAAGGGCTATCACTCACACCTCACCTTAACTCGGTGGTTTGACAGAGGTTACAGGTTACTGGGAAGGTTACTTCTCTCAATGCACCGAGACTTCCGCAAGGTCCTGAGACACAAGACGGAGTTCAAATTGTGGTGATCAGGTGGGATCATTTTTCTATGTTCAAGATGAGTTTGGACCATTTCCCAAGTTTTATTGTATTTTTTTCTCAAGTTAAAAGAAACACTCGAGCCAAACTATGTGCTTTTGTTGCAAGTATTAACGTGGACAAAAGAAGGCCAAGTGCACGAATGTAGATTGGATATACAGGTGAATTCTGGAGTCATACCGTACCGGAAATGTTAATTCCGTCTCTCCCCAGCTGCTGCCAAACCTGCTGAGTGTCTGCTCTTATGTTGGTGATATTGTCTTCATTTAAAATAGGAACGATATTGCCAATTTGCAAAGTGCACAGCTTGCACGGAGCTGGAAGTCCTACAGCAGCCAGTGGGTGGCTCTGATCTGAAGAGTAGAATACAGGCAGTCCAACAGCGGCACCTCCAAATCACAACAGGCAGCGGTCCGCTTGTTGGGAGTGAGGCGCTCATTCGCGGAGAGACGGGCGCTGGGCGGCTTCGCTCGGTGCGAAACTGCGGCCACTTCATCCCGTGGAGGGGATGGGGTCGACACAGAGGCTGCTCGCTGCTTTCCACCCTTCAGCTTTTCACATTTCTCCCCCCACCCCTTTCGGTGTGACTTTGTAACATTTCCAACTCGTATTGACATTGTAAAAATCAGCAGCCGGAGAAGAGTGGGGACCTGGCGGAGAAAACTCGCTGGTTACTGCCACTTTGATCGCGCCCTAGTTACGTACCTTTTCTTTGCGACTGCTTCAGTTTTTGTTTTCAGGAGAAACGTCCGGGTCTGAGGGAAGGCCGGAAATATATACATTTATAAAGAGAGAGAGAGAGAAAAAAGTTTGAGCAAGTTCCAGGTGTGGATTGATGTCCCAGGCGAAGCACAGGGAGCTTGGATAAGGATGAAGGGCGCACCTTGTATCAGGGCGGCTGTCCTCCTTCTCTTGCTGCTCGGGAGTTCAGATGGGACTGAGCCCGACTGTCAGGAGGTCAAGAAAGTTTTCCAGCGGCGACAGATCGGCCCGTCCAGGTGGCTGCCAGGGAGTCCCAGGCCAGGTGAGCACCGAACCACCTACCATCATCTGTTTGACATACCATCAGCCGTCTCCCCCCCCCAGGACTGAGCCCGACTGTCAGGAGGTCAAGAAAGTTTTCCAGCGGCGACAGATCGGCCCGTCCAGGTGGCTGCCAGGGAGTCCCAGGCCAGGTGAGCACCGAACCACCTACCATCATCTGTTTGACATACCATCAGCCGTCTCCCCCCCCCACAGTCCCCAGCCCCCAGCCTCCCAAATCCCGCTCCCTCTGCATCCCGATTTGACAGCGAGCCGTCACCTCCAGGTTCAAAACAAACTCTGCATCATTCCACATTGCACAGAAACACACCGTGGATTATCACGGTACTGTACACCAGAGGGGAACATTTAGACGCTGCCCAATTAGTTTAGTGAATTTTGAGATGGAGATCGTAAGAGCACCGACAACAATCCGAATGACGAAGAGTCAGTCCCAAGACGGGTTCGTTTCAAACTGGCGCCGTGTTTTATTTTAAGGTGGGGGGTGGGGCATATAAAGTGGGTTAAAATGCAGAGTGTGATTTCCCTCCCGGTTTGTCCCGCTGTTCTGGCGTATGTCTATCGGGGAAACGAGCGTTTCCGTCAAAGCTGCCGTAATGCAGCGACAGAACAGTTCCTGACGAAATTCAGCTTGCGTTATCTCCGTTGATATTTCCACTGTTTTGCATACAAACCATCAGGTACATTTAAACCGAAAACCACCAATTAACCAGTTGAAAGGATTGCAGCCACGATGATTTATTTTTGTATGGGTCGACTGCCGTCGACTCATTTAATGGATGCGCATGCACACTTTCCAAAGCACCATCGATAATAAAATTTGCAGCGTCTGTATGAACGGAAAATTAGCAATAGGTTAGGAAACAAAGATTAATGGTGAATGTATTTTTTCATATTGAAGCAAAATGCAGTTATCTCATCCAGGAGTAGAAAAAAAAGTTCTTTTTCATAAAATATTAGTGACCGAGGGTTTAATATAAAAGGAAACTTCTCCAGCAGTGTCTGTTTCATGTCAGATTTCCGGTATCATGCTTCTATTCGAATATATATGACATGATTTCCAAGTTTACAAATGTCAGAAAACTTGGAAAGGTAGTAAACATTAAGGAGAATAACAGACTTCAGGAAGACTGCGGCAGACTGAAGGCTGGGTGGGCAT
>NC_057715.1:42599903-42611769 GCF_004010195.1 Chiloscyllium plagiosum
CGTCGATTCTCCTGTTCCCTGGATGCTGCCTGACCTGCTGCGCTTTTCCAGCAACACATTTTCAGCTCTGATCTCCAGCATCTGCAGACCTCACTTTCTCCTAAAACTCTATGAACTCTGGTTAGACTCGATACGATGCATCAAATTGGCCACATTACACTGGGGGAAAAAATGTCAATGTTTTCGATAGGGTCGGAGGAGATTTCGACGACTTGATAAAAGACTGCACTAAAAAGGAGAGACGGGGTAATGAGGCTATTTTCCTTTAAGGGGAGATTTGGTAGAAGTTTTAAAAATCTTAAAACATTCCTAAAAAAGACACATGAATCAGGTCTGAAATGCTGAAAAAACCCACTTTATGAGGGAAACAACAATTTATACTGCATGAAAAATTGGTTGGACTGTGGTTGACAGTAAAATGCAACAAGAACTGTTAACTGTCAATCTTCATTAATAGATTAAATTCAAACCAGAGAGGTTGACTGTGATTGGTCAGGGTGTTGCCACGGGATACAGTTGGGATTAACTGTCACTATAGCTCTTCATTGAAAAAAAAAGTACAATGCATAGATGTACTAATTTGATCCATAAAGAACAGGGACCGATGTGTGAATTAGAGACATCACTTCGTTGTATATTGAAGGCAAAATCTTGGCTAGCATGCTTCTAAATAGAATTATTCCAACAATAAAATCATAGAATCTCTGGAAGCAGGCCATTCAGCCCATTGAGCCTGAACGACCCCCTAAAGAGCATCCCACTCAGACCCACACTCCTTACCCTATCCTTTTCACCCGGGACATATAACTGGTACTATTAAGTGTTCAAAAGTACAAAACGATTCACTTCATTGAAATGGATGAGAGCCACTAAAACAAAATGATGCAATTTTAAAGAGAATGCAGGAGAATAGCAGCCTTGCACATATGGGGCATAGATCCATATATGTTTGAAGATTATGGGAAAAGTTAGGAAAGTGGCTGTGACAGCACATGGGTTCACTTTCTAAAATAAGCATGGAGCACAGAGGAAACAATGCAAAAGACACTGATTAGGCTGAATATGATGCATTTCCCAATGCCGTTTCACTTAGCCTGCACATTCCTAGACACAATGGGCAAGTTAGCTTTGCGAATCCACCTGACTTGCACGTCTTTGCAATATGAAAGCCAGAACACCCAGAGGAAACCCATGCAGACATGAGGAAAATGTGCAAATTGCACACAGGCAATGGCCCGAGGCTGGAATCAAACCAATGCTCACCACTGTGTGGTAGTCAATACATATTCAAAGCCAATTGGAGATCTACAGGCATGAGGTTTGGGCTGAATGGTCCAGAATTGTAAAGAACAAACAAATGTAAAGGCCTCTATGCTACTTCTATAGTTCTCACCAAGATGTGTGATACAAGTCAATCAGAGGGGTATTGGAAGAAATAATCTCAACTGGGGTGCCCTCGAATATTCCTCATTATTCTCTGTCGTATACTATAGGCCAGAAGCTCAAGCAGAATGGAACACTCTCAGACAGTTTTCCTATCTTCATTAATGTTCAGGAAAGTTGGATCTAATATCGACTCTTTCCTCTTTTATTCCTTTTGCCCAGTCAAGAGGCAAAGAAAGGCTGAAAGAAGGCATACACATCTGCTTTTGAACAGGTGTCAGTCCTCAATTTATGGTAATTACTATTACATACCACATCACTTGAGAGCTTATTGTGAGGCTGGTGATTGTGCTCTTCTGGCACATATATAGGAGAGAATGCAATTCATTATAAACAATTGCTCAGGAGCAGCAAATGCCTTTTGGGCTTTACTGTTAGCCTAAAGAAAACAGACATGCTGTACTCACCACAGTCCCAATGAAATTACACTCCACTACATATCTGTATTGACAGAAGCAAACTTAGTACAGTAACACAGATTACCTTTTTGAATAGTATTATTTCAAATAATACCACTTTCAACAAGGGCATAGACACTTAACTGTCCAAAGTTAATAGTTCCTTCTGATGCCTCACAAAATATGTCTGGCAAAAGTTTTCATCAGGCATTTCTAATAAAACTCAAGTGTAGGAATGGTGATCACCAGGACTGTTTTGTATGAATTGCAAACATAAGCTCTTCACAGAAAAAAAAACATGATTGCCAGAGGGCTCCCATCAATGCGGTCTTTGATTCATCATGAAAATCAGTGAACAAGATTACAATTAAGTCCCCAACACAGCCAATTTATCTAGAATCAGGTGCATTCTCTTACAATGCCATTTGGATTAGGCAGGACATATGCCATGTTTGGAGGATTCTGGGATGCCAAAAGCAGTGCTTTATTGTGAAATAAATTCACTGGACACCAAAGTACTTTACAAGTGTTTCAAAGACGGGCTGAGAAGGGAGCTCTTTCTCGCTGACATCTGACCAGTTAATGTGCTGGAAGCTGCTAACGCAGACAGTTGACACATGAACCAGGAACACACCCTACAATTTCAAAACTAACAAATGTGAAACTGCAGAAGAAAAATACAGACAATGAAGGATTCTGCTTGCGCCAGTGCTCCTAGAAATCGTGAGTGTTGATGCCAACGCTGCTCAAAAGCCTGCAGATCAAACTGACCTCTTTGGTCACTGAAAATCAAGCCAATTACACAAAGACAAGCCTTCCCATGATCTTTGCATGTAAAGAATCTGCCATCCCCACCTTTCAAAGAAATTTCATTTTTCTTTCTGATTTTTCAGATACCTTTTCTAAAATCTTATTTTTTTTTGTTCAGCTAAATTTATAACTGTAAATAAAACAACAACAAAAAAGATTTTTTTCTGATACTATTCTTTTTCTGTTGTTAATGAAAATGTAGAAAAAGGAATAGTTGTTATAGGCAGCAAATATTATATGCGTTTGTGCTAACTTGTCAGAACTACAATATAAACAAATTGTATAAACTGGGCATTTCTCCTTGAGTGAACCAAAAAGACCTCCTTGTGAAACAACTGCACTTAACAGTGCTACTATGTAAACATTTCCTGTACCTTGAAGTAATGGAGGAATTTGTCAATGTTCTTTATACTGTATTAAAAAGTGAACATTCTTTCATAAACTGATACAGTTTTCTGTATTATGTGGGTTTATATTTGGATTGACAATCCCAGAAGCAATTACAGTTTATTATGGAGTTCATCCAGATGTTAACATGGGAATAGCGTGGAATAACAACAGGAAAGGCAGGGATACAGAGGAGGTAGTCCAGCAATATGGGTGATAATTATATTTTTACTAAATTTCTGTTGATGAAATATTAAAATAAAATGGAAGTATACCTCAATAAGTTTATCAGCTTGTTCTTCATGTACTTTTAAAAAGAATCATGGTATGTCGTCATCAATAGATGTTCCTCATCCATAATTGACCTTGATAGGGAATTAGTGAATTACTTTCTTTGGTCTATGGCCTGTAAATTAACTTTAAACATAAATATGACAACTTTGAATATTTATGGATTACGCTGCCTCTTATTTACAATGAATTTTTTTAAAAAATGCTGGATAGTTGGCAAGCTGTATTAAATTTGTTTCATCATGGCCCATAATTTGCACTTTAATAATGAGTTCTTATAGATTTTCAAGATGGCAAAAAATGATCACGAGTTTTAACTCTCATTTTGTTTTAAAAAAGGCATAATTTCTTTAGGTAAGGAAAATAGACTTTTGTGCTTTCATGTGATGTCAATGAAGATTACATGTACACACTATAATCATTAGCTGGCACAAAATTATCAATTGAATATTGATTACTTTTTCCTGAAAATCAACATTTTATACTTGGAAAACATCTGTTCTGAGCTGTGCAGGTTGAGGAACTGCATCAAAATATTAGATGTGATGGTATTATTTCTTGTGCTAATTATACAGCTATTTTAAAAATCATGGCATAATTTGCTGTGGACTCAATTGGCAGGGCATGTGTTTCAATAAAGTCTTGGAAATTAAGTTGTTTTGTCATGAATGACAAAACAGAAGAATAGAATAACATCTTGCAATAGTTTGTACAAAGCTATCTGATTAATACTGACAGAGTGCTGTGCCATGGGAATTACTAATTGCATTTTGTAGAGAGTACTTGATGCTGGAAAGTGACTACACAAATTGAGGCATTTAGATGACATCACAAATGCAAAAGGAAGACTAAAACTGCTTATAATTTCTCAGTGAACTTGGATTATGTTGCAGTACTGGAATCATTCCCTGGAATCACTTATATTTTATAACATATTTCACGTCTGTGCTGCTTCATTCAATTCATCCAACATTGAGATGCTTTTGCTGTTGATACTCGATGAAATTATAATACACTTTCTTAATATAATCTGTTATAAGAAAATGTTATATCTGGTGTATATATTAGATAGAATTTACTGACTGCATATTATTTCTTAAAACACCACTAACAACATAATAGGGATGCAAATTTGTGCTTTTGTTTGTAACAGGCCTGAAATTTGCAGCAAAATTTCAAGAATTCTATTAACATGCTGCATATATAATAAAATATTGGACTAATGTCTGTGTGTTGAGAGACATTAATACAGTATTGGATCCATATCATATAATCCCTTAAGTGTGGAAGCAGACCATTTGGCCTATCAAGTTCAAACCAACCCTCCAAAGGGCATTTCACCACATTCTTGTAACCCTGCATTTTCCTTAACCAGTTCATCTAACCTGCACATTTTCGGACTGTGGGAGGAAACTCACACAGACACAGGGAGAAATTGAAAACTCCACACAGATATTTGCCTGAGGATGGAAGCAAACCCATGTCAATGGTTCTGTCAGGTAGCAGTGGTAACCACTGACCCACCTTGCCGACCAAGTTTATGCAAACATCAGATAAAGTAACACATGATTTTCATAGTATTTATCTAATCTTGTTCAAGTAATAATTATGAATTTTTAAAAATTCAGTCTTGAACATTTTATGTCTGAGTATAATTAGATTTTAGTTTTGCAATTCTCTGTTTTGTACAATTGGAATGGAATAACATGTATGACTTAAATGAGACACTTTGTTATTTGATTAACGTGTAGCGTAAACATATAAAATCAAAATATACATTGGGAAAGTATTAATTATCTTATAGTGTTAAATATACTGGTAGTATAAAATTGCTTCATTTTTGCTCATAGCATAATGTAGTTTGGGTGGGTCAGTGTGTTCGTCTCATTTTCTTAACTGAGTTACACGCAAGTTATGTTTCTTCATTGTTTTCCATTGATTTTTGGTTTACTTACTCTTTGCTGAAGATGTAAGTTTTTTAATAGAGCACTGGTCCTGTATATATCCATAGAAATTGCAAAATGGAAATAGGCCATTCAGCCCAATTGAATAGCTTTTTATCATCCATTTTTCAATATTTTTATAACTGACATGCCTGTTTCTTATTATTTTTGACCACTTTCTTTGAATTACCTATCTAATCTGACTTAAATGTTTGTGCATCAACTATTCATTCTGGTATTACCTTCCAAAGTCTCTCAGTTCTTTATTTTTGGAAAAATCTTTCTCCTCTCTGTCCCAAATATCTTGCATTTAATCTTGTATCTCCATTCTTTGTTCTTTGGCCTCACAATTACTAGTAGCAATCTATTTTAATTGACTGTCTAATCGCTTCTTAATTTTGAAGTCTTCAATCAAAACACTCAGAAATGTTAATCGTTCTAGCTAAACAGCACTGATTTGATCTTCATATGAGACAACGTCATGGTGAATCTTCAAAAGAGTCCTCTTTTAATGTTCATCCAAGGATGCTGAGATTAATAGTTAACATTAAATGTCCATTTGTGTGATCAGTTAATTAAGCATGTTCGTTATTAAAGCCCCTTGTCCTCAACATCATTTGGCAGCATTCTTCTGTATCCTTTCTGATAGTGACATGCATCTGAAATAAGGAGACCAGAATCACACACACAATTTCAATGAAGGCTAACCAATGATTTCTGGTAGGTTTAATGTTATCCATAAGCAACACTTTTATTCAATGACCTTGCATTAGAACTTAAGATTCTATTTATTTTGCAATGTTATCATCTTGTCCTTCTGCTATTGTGGATTTATGTAATGATATCCCAAAAGCTGTCTTTACTCTTTCAACTGTTTCAACCTTTAACCACTTATTGCTCTCCTTTATTAGTCTTGCCAATATTTCTCATGTCACATTTCTTTTGAGTTTCATCTGAATTTACACCCAGATGTAATCACACCCATTATCTGCATATTTTCATCGATGGTCTGTGACCTGAGGATGTGAAAGAGTGGTAGAGTCACACAGCACCGAATCAAACCCTTTGGTCCAACTCATCTGCTCCGACCAGACATTCCAATCTAATCGAGGCCCATTTGCCTGCATTTGGCCCATATCCCTCGAAACCCTTCCCATTCAAGTACCCGATCCGATGCCTTTTAAATGGTATAATTGTACCTTTGCAGCTTATTCCATTCATGTACCACCCTCTGCATGAAAAAGGTACCTCCGGGTCCATTTTAAATCTTTTCCCTCTCACCTTAAACCTGTGCCCTCTAGTTTTGGACATCCCTCCCCTAGGTAAAAGAACTTTGCTATTCCAACTATCCATACCCCTCATGATTTTATAAACCATAAAAAATCACCCCTCAGCCACTGATGCTCTGGGAAAAAAAAAATCCTCAGCCTATTCAGCCTGTCCGTATAACTCAAACCCTTTAATCCTGGCAACATCCTTGTAAATCTTTTCTGCACTGTCTCAAGTTTAACAACCTCTTTTCTATAGAAGGGCTACCAGAATTGTACAAAGTATTCTAAAAGTGGCCTCACAATGTCCTGTATGGCCGCAACGTGACATCCCAACTGCTATACTCAATGTTCTAACTAATGAAGGCATGTGTGCCAAATGTCCTCTTCACCATCCTTTATACCTGAGCTGAAAAACAATGGCTTGGACTTTCAAGTATAGAGAGAATTGAATGATTCAAATTAAGTTTATGTAATTCAGGACATGAGGGAAGTCCTGACAAATGCAGTCTGTGGTATTTATATGGTAAGTTTAAGCTTCGAGCGTTGCTAGTTTCCCACGGCAGTGGAATCTCAATGCCAGAACTATGGAAACTTGGCTGTTTGCACAATACTTATTCTAGATTTTACAGAGATTTAAATGACTTAAATGAGACACTTTGTTATTTGATTAACCTGCTGTGGTGTGCAGGATAAATTCAGTAAGCTGAAGTGTCAAAACCACCAGCACCATGGTAACAGTGCTCCCTGATAGAAGCTTGAACCCCTTAATATCCAGAATCGCTTAGCATGCACACCCTCTACAGTCTGCATTTCCCTCGCAGCAATGCTCACCTTTCCAGCTTTCAGGACCTCTGACCCCTGTTCATTAACATTGGGCCACTGTCAGGATGAGGCGAGTAGGTATTTTATTGGGGGAGGGGAGTGGGTGAACACTATTGGGGTTTGTGAAGTAGGGTGGTGATGAACATTATCAAGTGGATAGAGCTGTGCAATTTCAGATGTTGACCAGTTCATTTACAAACAGTCGCTCTGATCTTCCATGGAGTTACAATCACTGTCAGATTGTTGCTCTGTTCCTACTTTGCCCATCTGGATGCTATTTAGCATTTCTGACTGGGTTGTTTGATCTCAGCGTTTCCACAAATACAGTTTGTTCCTTTGGTTGAAGAGCTTCATTGTAACTCTGGAGTGTCAGGGAGAAGACTAGACAACTGACTTTTTATGGCATCAGGTGGCTTAGGATAAACCTAATGTTTGCTGCAAATGACTGTGAATGGATAGCATGGATGAAGGGTTGGAGACTTTTTTGTGGAATGGTCCAGAGAACAGGAGAATTCTGTGTTGGAAATTTAAACTTCCTGTGATATTCCTATGAACACCAGCATATTGGACCTCCATTGGGTCCTGACCCGCATCTTATTGGACATCAGGTCTTTGACTAAATAGAGACCAGAAAATCTGGGCTAGTTTAATTCAATGAACTGAAGACAGACCACAAGTGACGTGACTTCAGTTTATGATAACAAGTACATAATTTCTAGACATTTAGCTTCCCAATTCTGTTTGCCATTGGATTCAAAAGACCAGAAGATAGAAAGGCTCCAAATAAAATGCTAAGTGAGCAGATTGAATTGCAGTCATTCCATTTCACTATCTTGAGAGGAACTAAGCCATTTCTGTAACAGGTTTTCAAGTATTCTGCCAAAACTCTAATATTTTGAGCCTTTAATTTGAAGCTTCTTTTGTGACACCTTTTCAAGACCAGTTGAAAATCAATGAATTTAATTTATTTATCAATAGGTGTAATTGTTTTCTCAAGACCTCTCAAATTTATTAGACAAATGTTGATTACATGTAAAATTATCTTGAATGCAATTGAGAGTTCATAGAAATATGAATATCTTATAGAGTCATAGAGATGTACAGCATGGAAACAAACCCTTCAGTCCAACCCGTCCATGCTGACCAGACATCCCTACCAAAACTAGTCCCACCTGCCGGCACCTGGCTCATACCCATCCAAACCCTTCCTATTCACATACCCATCCAATTGCCTCTTAAATGTTGCAATTCTACCAGCCTCCACCACTTCCTCTGGCAGCTTATTTCATACATGTACCACCCTCTGCATGAAACAGTTGCCCCTTAGGTGTCTTTTATATCATTCCCTTCTCACCCTAAACCTATGCCCTCTAGTTCTGGACTCCCCGATCCCAGGGAAAAGACTTTGTCTATTTATCCTATCTATGCTCCTCACAATTTTGTAAACCTCTATAAGGTCAGCCCACAACCTCGGACGTTCTCTGAAAAACAGCCCCAGCCTGTACAGCCTCTCCCTATAGCTCAAATTTCCAGGACTGTTGACATTTTTATTTTTAACAATCTCCCTCTGTACATTGTATGTGTCTCTCTCTCTCTCTCTCTCTCTCTCTCTGTTCCACTTTCTCTTTTATTTAAGGCAAATGCATCTTTCATGCCAATGTTTTTTCAGAATCAGAAATAATGTGTACAGCACAGAAAGAGGCTACTTGGCCAATAATGTCTGAGTCAGCTGAAAAATGAGATACATAGCCCGTTTAACCTTCCAACATAAAATAAAAACAAATAATTGTGAATACTGAAGATCAGAAACTAAAACAGATATTGCTGGAGAACTTTAGCAGTTCTGGCAGCATCTGTGGAGAGAAAGCAGAGTTAACATTTCAAATCCAGTGAATCTTCTTCAGAACTGATAATGTCTAGGAAAAGGTGGTATTTATGCTGAAAACAAGGTGTGTGTGGAGGGGAAAGGGTATGTTTGTCCACTCCTCCTTGATTCCCAGAACCTCCTCACACATTCACAGCACCTTCCCAGGCAATCATAGAAGGTGCAACAATTGCCTGTTTTCCTCCCATCTTTGTGGAGCACCTATGTTCTGTGAGATCCAGTGAGGCTCAATGCATGCTGGAGGATCAGTATCTCACTTTCTGCATAGAGATTGTGCAGTCTTTAGGATTCAATAATTTCAGAACCTGAACATGTCCTTCTCTGTCCTTTATCCAATCCTACACCCCAGAGCCTATCATGACTTGGGTAGCTTTCTGTAAAGCCAAGCCATTTTCACCTAGTAATGATCCTCATTATCTGTTTTTCTCCCTCCCTGGAACACCATTATTCATACTTTTGTCTGCCTAACTGTCCTTCTCTCTGGGGTCCATCTCAACCTATCTACTGACTCCTTTGCACCTCCCACTACCTTCTGTTTTAAGCATATATACCACATTTTCCAAGCTACTATCAGTTCTGATGAAGGGTCACTGGACTCAAAATATTAATTCTGCTTTCTCTCCACAGATGCTGCCAGACCTGCTGAGTTTCCCTCACTTTCCAACAAATGGCCTTATTTCTGAAGGTTATGGTATTTGAGGTGCATTTCCAGGCATATCTTATATGAGTTGAAGGTTACAGGTTTGGTTAGCTCTTTCAGGTAGTGAGTTCTGGATGTCTACAACCCTCTGAGGTGAACTGTGTTTTACTATTCATCCTTTAATCTTTCTACTTTTAGTTCTTTGCTCCCTAGTCACTGTCTCCTCATTTAAGATAGATAAGGCCTTCCTATACACTCTATCCAGGCCCCTCTCATTCAAATTTCTCCTCAGCATCCTTTGTTCAAAGGATGTCAACTCCACCCTATCCAATCTTACTTCATACTTACAATTTTACAGCCCTGGCAATATCCCCATAAATCTCTTCTGTACTCTCTCTCGTGTATTACATTCTTTCTGTAATGAAGTGACCAGATCTGCAAACAGTACTTCAGTTATGACCTAACAATTGGTTTATTAAGTTCCAGCTGTTACATTCCATGCCTCAGTTAGTAAAGGAAAGGATTTCATATGCCTTTTTAATCAACTTATCAATATGTCTTGCTACCTTTGGGAATTTGACATGCACTCCAACATCCATTACTTTCTCTACCTTGCAGTATTCTCCCATTTGTTGTATATTCCATTGTATTTGTGACTTTCCCAAATGTATCACCTCTCACTTTTCCAGATTGAATTCCATTGCTACTTTTCTGACAACCTGACCAGACCATTAATATTTTCCTGTAGTCTGCAGTTTCCATCCTTGCTATCAATCACATGGGTATTTTTTGTATTGTTAGCAAAATTTTTGATAATGCCCCCTGACATCTGTCAACAATTACCCTTTGTTACGTGCCATTATGCTAATTATGTACTGAGCTTATTACATTACCCTGAATCCCAGGGGCTTTTTGTTTAACTAGTCTGACATGTGGAACTTTGTCAAACACCTTGCTAAAATCCATGTACACCAACATGGTGCTTGTTACTTTCCCTAAAATATCAATCAAGTTTGTTTTTAAGTGACCTTTTTATTCACTATAATCCTGATTTTAATTCTGGCTTTCTGACTATGACTCGACAGTTAAAACGGTGACTGGGCACAATTATTTGCATTACCATCTCTAGCCAATTTAAGTACCCAGCTTTTGGGCATGTTGAGATAACCTGCTGCAGGCACATGTTGGTCCGAATTAAGTTACGAATGTTGAGATTCAACCAATGTCATTTTCACTGCAATATCATTTGAAGTTGGATTTGCAGCCATGATGCAATGCCTATGCTAAAGTTGCTCTGAAAGCTGAAGTAAACATGATTTGGAGGCCAAAGAGATGAGCATAATGATAGTTTAAAATGTGTAACTGAGTTTTGACTGATGCTGAGGTGGTGACCTGCTTCTTTGGATCCTGTATCTACCTACAAGTCTTGAGATCCTGCCTGCCAATTTCAGGAGGTGCCAAAGTGGCAACATTTGAATGAGATTTACCATGTTAAATTGGATCGCAGGATTGCATTATTCACCTGCACTGCACTCCAACCTCAACACCTCTGCACCTCAATCCTGTTTAAAGTTCTGAGCTGGGAGTTTGAAGCCCTCAACACGGCATTGTTATTGAGAAATATTGAGCTGCATAATTAAGCCTTCTATTGAATATGTGTGTGCTTTATCATTCCCTTTTTCAAGAAAGGGAATAGGGGTAACCCTGGGAATTCCAAACTAGTCCGGCTTACATCATTGGTGGGCAAATTATTGGAGAGGATTCTAAAAGACAGGATTTATAATTATTTGGAAAAGCATAGCTTGATTAGAGATAGGAGAAAATGAGGACTGTAGATGCTGGAGATCAGAGCTGAAAATGTGTTGCTGGAAAAGCGCAGTGGGTCAGGCAGCATCCAAGGAGCAGGAGAATCAACGTTTCGGGCATGAGCCCTTCTTCAGGATTCCTGAAGAAGGGCTCATGGCCGAAACGTCGAT
>NC_057715.1:42616292-42639267 GCF_004010195.1 Chiloscyllium plagiosum
ACTAGAGACAACGTTGTTGTGGTTCTGTTCGCCGAGCTGGAAGTTTTTGTTGCAAACGTTTCGTCCCCTGGCTAGGCGACATCATCAACGCTTGGGAGCCTCCTACAAAGCGCTTCTTAGATGTTTCCTCCGGTGTTTATAGTGGTCTGTCCCTGCTGCTTCCGGTTGTCAGTTTCAGCTGTCCGCTGTAGTGGTTGGTATATTGGGTCCAGGTCGATGTGTTTGTTGATGGAGTTTGTGGATGAATGCCATGCCTCTAGGAATTCCCTGGCTGTTCTCTGTCTGGCTTGCCCTATGATAGTAGTGTTGTCCCAGTCAAATTCATGTTGCTTGTTGTCTGAGTGTGTGGCTACAAAGGATAGCTGGTCGTGTCGTTTCGTGGCTAGTTGATGTTCATGTATGAGGATTGTTAGCTGTCTTCCTATTTGTCCTATATAGTGTTTTGTGCAGTCCTTGCATGGTATTTTGTACACTACATTAGTTTTGCTCATGTTGGGTATTGAGTATAGCCAACTTCCATTCCTAGACGTGATGGTACAGAGAACACCGAACGGAGAATTCACTACAAGGGTATACAGGAAAGCCACACACACACCAAGTCCTAAACTATGAAAGTAACCACCCCAACACACACAAATGAAGCTGCATCAGGACACTATTCAAAAGGGCCACAACACACTGAAGTACACCAGAACTACAAAAAGAAGAAGAGGAACACCTATACAAGGTATTCACCAAAAACGGATACCCGCGCAACTTCATCAACAGATGACTAAGAGAAAGACCACGGAACGAGGACATACCACAACCAAAAGGACTAGCCACACTACCATACATCACGAGCATCTCGGAACTGACAGCCAGACTACTGCGACCCCTAGGACTCATAACGGCACACAAACCAACAGCCACGCTCAGACAACAACTCACCAGAACTGGCATTCATCCACAAACTCCATCAACAAACACATCGACCTGGACCCAATATATCAACCACTACAGCGGACAGCTGAAACTGACAACCGGAAGTGGCAGGGACAGACCACTATAAACACCGGAGGAAACATCAAAGAAGCGCTTCGCAGGAGGCTCTCAAGCACTGATGATGTCGCCTAGCCAGGGGACGAAACGTTTGCAACAAAAACTTCCAGCTCAGCCTACAGAACCACAACAACGAGCACCCGAGCTACAAATCTTCGCACAAACTTTGAACAAGGAATAGAGCCAAAATAGGTCCTCATGTCAGAATATAGATGAGCTTTGACTGAATGTAAAACTGCAAAGACATGATGCAGAAAAATCTACAGATAGGGATGGGAGCTGGTGATGGTGGTGAAGAACAAGTCAATTTAGCAGACAGAATCCATGGTTTGAAGTTATTGAACACAATATTGAATCCAGAAGGCTGTAAAATGTCTAAACAGAAAATGAAATGCTATTCCTTCAGCTTCTGTTGAACAACAATGCACGTCCAGGACAGACATATGAGCACAGAAGTAAGACGGTGTGATAAAATGTCAAGTGACTGGAGAGTCAGGGCCATGTTTATGACTGGGCAGAGACACTCTGCAAGGTGAACAATTTGTCTGGGTTTGATCTTCATAATGTAGAGAGAACTAAATTGTGAGCATTGACTACTGTAAACTCGAATGAAGGGAATACAGTAAATTGCTAATTCAGGGAATATTTGGGACAGAGTGGAGGAGGTATAAAAGAAAATGTTACACCTTCTGTAACTGCATGGGAAGATGCCATAGGAAGACATCGAGATCTCAGGGTCATGGAGGAGGGAAACAGGGTTTTGGGGAGAGAATTGTTCATAGGAATATTGAAAGGGAAGGGAAGAGTTTGTTCATGATATCCTGCTGTATTTGGTGGAAATGGTGAAGGTTTATCCTTCATCTATGGAGAAAAGAATAAAAATGTTAAGTCCTGAGATGAAATAGAAATGTGATTGTATAAATAAGATGTGATGGGATTAGTATAGTGAAGTACATTACATTTTAACCTGCTGGTATGTAAAATATTCGTTTTCTTATGGTCATCTTTTGCATAATATAAACCGTTCAATAAGGATAGGTAGCGAAATTAACAGTAACTAGCCAGAACCTAGTTTAACACCCAAAATACTCTCTTCCATCTATAAGGTGGATGTGTGTAATGTCATCTAGGACACAGATGTATCTTTGATTGGCATCCCATCCATCACCTTATACACCCACATCAGACAAATGGTGACACCAATGTCTACCTTGTACAAATACATCACCTCAATGTCCAAGAGTAAATGGTGATGGACAACAAATACTGGCCGTGTATGTAATGCTCACATTCTACGAAATTAATGAAGAAATATGAAAAACCAAAACTATTGTTATTGATGTTCGCTACAAACCTCATCCTCTATCTGTTGACACCATCCCTCTCCTTTTAACTGAGGCTGAACAAGACTGTTACATATGGTGTCTTTATCTGTGCCTAAGATAAATTTCTCACCACATATATGCACCATGACTAAAACTATTTACATCTGTTTGTTTTATCACCTGACTCCATCCCTGCCACAGTTCATCTCTTGTTGATAGTCTCATTTATGCATTTGCTACATGACTATTCCAATTTACTTGTGGCCGACCTGTCATCTTTCACTCTCTTGAGGCCATCTGAACCTTTCCTAATTCACACTAAGTTCCAAGCCATGTTCATCCATGTTGATACCTGGCACTGCATGTTTCCTTTCAGATCTTGCTATGGCCATCTCTGCAATCATTTCTGATATATCTCTGTTCCCCCAATTCAGGCTCATGCCTGATTTTAATCAGTTTACCATTTGCAGCCTTATCTCAAGCAGTGAAGGCACTAAGCTGTTTGCTCCTAGATTGACTCTTAGAAACCATCGTTTTAATCCAAATTTTATTTGTCCTCACACCTCTGTATGTGGCCTAGTTTTCATATTTCATTGATAATCCACCTTGTGTCTTTTACTACTTTCAAGGGTTGTCTAAGTATAGTTTGTTTTATTTGTTCAGAGGATGTAGCTTTTGCTGGCTGGGGAGAAAGTGGTGAGCTACCTTCTTGAAATAGTGAAGTCCTAGAAGTATAGAGACATACATGTTATTAGAAGGGAGTTACAAGATTTTGATCATGTGAAAATGAGAAGCAGTGATCTAGTTGCAAATCAGGATGGTGTATGATTTGGAAGAGAAATTGCAAATGGTGATATTCCCATACATGAGTTGGTCTTGTTCTTCCAGTTTGTAGAGGTCACAGATTTGGAAGGTGATGTCCAAGCAGCCTTGGTGAATATCTGCAATGCATTTTGTGGATGATGCACACTGCTGCACTCGGTGTCAATGGTGCCATGATTGAGTGTTGAAGCTGATAGATGACATGCTAGTCAGGTTGGCCACTTTGTCCTGGACGGGGTCAAGAATCTTGAGTGTTGTTGCAGCTGCACTCACAAGACAAGTGAACAGTATTCTTTCACATTCTTGTCTTGTGCCTTGTACATGTTAGACCGATTTTTGGGGAATCAAGAAGTGGGTACTCGCTACAAGTTTTCTAGCCACAATTTTGATTTGGTTTGTCCAGTTCTGGCTTTTGGTCAATAGAGAGCTTTAGAATGTTATTAGTCATGGATTCAACAATGGTCGTGTCATTGCATCTTCAGGTGAGATGGTTACATTCTCTCCTGCTGGTGATGGTCATTGCCTGGCGCTGGAGTGGCACAAGTATTACTTGCTGCTTGTCAACCCAAGTTTGGTTTCTGTTCAATTCCTGTTTTA
This sequence comes from Chiloscyllium plagiosum, assembly GCF_004010195.1. NCBI lineage: Eukaryota > Metazoa > Chordata > Chondrichthyes > Orectolobiformes > Hemiscylliidae > Chiloscyllium > Chiloscyllium plagiosum. Next base: position 42,620,078 of record NC_057715.1, read on the forward strand.
AGTGGACACAGCTGGCTCCATTGTTTGAGGAATCTCTGAATGTTTTCCAATCATCAGTGAACATCCCAACTTCTGACTTGATAATGAAGGAAAATCATGGATGGAGCAGCTGATAATCTTTTTTTTGATGGATTAAATCAGATTGCTGCAGAGCCACCCAGTGAACAGACTGTGGAACTGATGGCTGACTCTGAATAACCTTGTTGTTCCCAGAAAATGTTGAATGTGATGACATACTGAATGTGGCAAATTGTAGATTGAAAGAAACTTGTTCTTCAATTGTTACTGCTAAATTAATATAGCATTTGTTGGCACAGATGTTACTTTCACTAAGATGTATGCTGCTTTAGCACCCATTTCATTGAGTTGGAAATGCCACCTGGATGTGGTAGACTACTGTGCCTCCATAGAGAAGTGAGTAGATATCCAACAAAACTGTTGAAACTGATCAGGCTAAGCCTTCCATTTTTTTTCTGCAAGAATATTTAAAATGCCTTAAAAAGATCTAAGTGCAATGTTGTGAATATTTAAGGCATAGAAATAAATTTCACGTGTCAGAAACCCTATTTTCCAATGTTTTCTTATTTAAATGAATTTGATTGTGTCACTGAATTTTGTATTAAAATGTTACCTATCTTGTGTCATTAGTTAATCTCCAGTAAATCTCCTCAGCTGGTTAGTTTGAAACTTGTTATGCTTAACATTAAACAGGACAAGCTCATAAACTCCTGAACGAGAAAACAATTTGGCAGCAGAGTGACATCTGTTTCGTGGGATGGGGAATAAAGGAAGTAGAAATTGTAATTAAAAAAAAGAAATGTCAGCAGTTTTAGAAATAAGAGTTAAAGGTGGACATAATCAGACTAGTGACATGTAAGGTTAGAAAAACATAAGTACTAATTTTGTCAAGAAACTTCTTTGGTTCAAGTGATAAATCGAAGGTGACATAAGTGCAAAGTGGTTTTGGCTAGTTCAGAATTACTTCAATGAGAAAACAATAATTGACATTGGAGTCTGGAGACTGTTTATTTTTACTGATAGTATCTCTTGTAACAGTTGGATGTTTATCAGTCCAATGCAGGCAAAATAATGTTATGGGGTACTTTGTTTCTGAAAGCTAGTAAGTTGATGGGCAATGTATCTACATTGAACTCGGATTTCACCAGTTTCCTCATTCCCCCTCCCCCCACCTTGTCTCAGTCAAATCCATCGAATTCAGCACCGCCTTCCTAACCTGCAATCTTCTTCCTGACCTCTCCGCCCCCACCCCAGTCTGACCTATCACCCTCACCTTGACCTCTTTCCACCTATCACATTTCCGACGCCCCTCCCCCAAGTCCCTCCTCCCTACCTTTTATCTTAGCCTGCTGGACAAACTTTCCTCATTCCTGAAGAAGGGCTTATGCCCGAAACGTCGATTCTCCTGTTCCCTGAATGCTGCCTGACCTGCTGCGCTTTTCCAGCAACACATTTTCAGCTCTGATCTCCAGCATCTGCAGACCTCACTTTCTCCTCAATGTATCTACAGCACAAAGCTTTCTCCGAGCTGATACAAATCGTCAGTGACTCAGTCTGAAGACTCAGAATTGCAATTGGAAGAAAAACAGAAAGAAAGCGGGGCTGCTATAAAAGGTTAAGGTCTTGGTATTAAGTTGGAAGAAAGTTTCAGACAGGTCAATCTTCCCAACAGTGATAACTGAGAAATTCTTTTTCATTCATGGGTGTGTTGTCATTGGAAGTCAAGATCTGTTACTTCAAGAGTTGTCACAAAAGCTAAAAATTTTATCAAAATACAAAAAATTCCACAGTTACCTGTCTGAGAGACTCCGGTAAACATAAAACATGGATTATGTTTCTGGATTTAACAAGGGCTGCTATTTATGAATAAATAGATTCTAATCACAGGTAAACAACAAGTGAGCTGTCGCCATATAATTCTACCAATTAAAACTCTAAGCTCCTTCTAAAACTCCCTACATACACATACAGACAACAAAAATAAAATGTTATTATGTTTGGAGGGAGTAAAACTGGGAAAGTCAGTCATTGGCTCCAGTTTACAGGGTTCGCTGAGATGATGCTTTTGCTTATCAAAACTTGCTGTTCCTCAATCTCTCTTCTCCAAGTCATTTTCACCTCTTCGCCGAAGGCATAGTAACCAAGAGATCTATCCCAATGCTTGAAGGATAAGGATTCAAATTCCATCATGGTAGCTGGTAGAATTTAAATTCAGTTTATATAATCTGGAATGAAAACCTAGTCTCAGCAATATCGTCTGTTATGTTACCATTGATGATTGCATGAATCCAATTGGTTTGTAAAGACCACCTTTGATTGTAATTTCAACTATGGACTGAAAAGGGAAAAGGGTTGTTAAAAAAAGGATTGTGGAAAACATTATTGCACATTTTAAAACCAAGTGATCTGACACTCATTGTCATCTTTCAAGATTCTAGTGACACTGGACCAGTTCCTATTGTAATTGTAGCCATTGCAACACCACAGTTCAAAAATGAGATAGACAGGAAATGGAATTAGAGACCAGTTAACCTGGCATTGGTATAAGACAAAATGCTGGAATCCAACATTAACGATTTAATAGCAAAGCATTTAGAAAACAGCAACATGATCAGACAGAGTCAGCATGGATTTACGGAAATCATGTTTGACAAATCAACAGGAACTTTTTGAGAATGCAACTGGTAGAATTGGTAGGAGGGGGCCAATGGATGTGGTTTACTAAGATTTTCAGAAGTCTTTTGATTAGGTCCAATAGAAGAGATTAGCATGTAAAACTAAAGCATGTGGGAGAGGGGCTGGTGCCTTGGATAGAGAACTGGTTGGCAGACAGGAAACAAAGAATTCGCATAAGCAGGTCTTTTTCACCAAGTTGCAGTCAATGACCAGTGATGGGTACCTCATGGATCAGTGCTCAGACCCCAATTATTCACAACAGATATTAATGATTTAGATGAAGGAACTAAATGTAATATCTCTAAGTTTTACAGACAACACAAAGCTGGGTGAGAGGGTAATCTGTGAAAAGAATGTAGCGATGTTTCTTGGTGAAAAAGACCTGCTTACGCTAATTCTTTGTTTCCTGTCTGCCAATGAGTGTCAGATCACTTGGTTTTAAAATGTGCAATAATGTTTTCCACAGTCCTTTCTTTAACAACCGTTTTCCCTTTTCAGAAACAATTTGGACAAATTGAATGAGTGGGTAAATGTATGGCAGATAAAGTATTGTGAATAAACAGGAGGTGAGCAAAAACAAGAAGGCAGATTATGATATGAATGGCAATTGATTGGGAAAGGGGGAAGTTCAACAAGACTTTGATGTCCTTGTACACCAGCTTCTGAAAGTAAGCATGAAAGCGGGGCAAATACGATGTCATCTAAATCATTAATATCTATTGTGAATAGTTGGGGTCTGAGCACTGATCCATGAGGTACCCCTCACTGGTCATTGACTGCAATTTGGTGAAAAAGACCTGCTTATGCCAACTCTTTGTTTCCTGTTTGCTAACTAATCTCTATCCAAGTGGCTCAGGGTGGCATGGTGGGTTAGTAGTTAGCACTGCTGCCACACAGCACCTGGGATCTAGGTTCAATTCCAGCCTCGGGTGACAGTGTGGAGTTTGCACATTCTCCCTGTATCTGGATGGGTTTCCTCCTTGTGCTCTAGTTTCCACTCACAATCCAAAGATATGCAGGTTTTGTGAATTGGCCATGCTAAATTGCCCCTAGTGTTCAGGGATGTGTAAGTTTGGTGTATTAATTAGGGGTAAACGTAGAGTAATAGTGTAGGGGAATGGGTCTGGGTGGGTTACTCTTCTGAGGATCGGTGTGGACTTGTTGGGCCAAAAGGCCTGTTTCTACACTTTAGGGATTCTATGACCTTCTATGAAGTACAAGAGGTGGTGAAGAAGGCAAAGGGTATGTTGGCCCTGAGTGTTAGGAGTTAGTACAGGAACAAGGATATCTTTATGCAATTACACAGTATTGATTCCAAGAGGCATTGAACAGAAAAGTAAGGATGTTATTCCTCAGTTATGTAAGGCACTGTTGAGATTATATCTCAAACACTGTGTGCAGATTTGGTCCTGTATTTAAGGAAGGATGTAAGTGCATTGGAGGTTGTTCAGTTGTGATTTACTAGATTGATATCTGGAGTGAACGGGTTGACTTGGATTGTTCCTTAAATAACTCCATAGAGGCCAGTATCCCATCTCAAAGTCACCCTTTATATAAACGTGGAGACTCCTTGACACTGATCCAGCTCTCAGAATGAACAGAACCTCTAATACTCATGTTTTTTTACCTTCTTTTGTTCCTTTTTACCTTTTCTTTTTTTTTTCCTTTTCCCCCCACACTACCACCTAACAACAGTCGAGCTTATTTTTTGCCAGCACCCATGTCGTGTGTGTGCAGGTGTTGGACACAGTTAATAACAACAAGTGCATAAATCTTTATTCATTTTCCACCACCAGGAATGAAAGGAAACACCAGAGTGGCTGGAGGCAAGCAGTGCCTTTCTCATTAAAGGGCAATGCTGCATGATCAAAAAAGTGAAGGAAGGGCAGAGATTAAATCAAAATAGAGTTGGAGGGGGAAATAACGCACTCCACTCCTTGCAGTGCCCACCTCTCCCTGAACAGCTCAAGGGTGTTGGTAGACGCCATGTGCTCCTTCTCCAGGGACACCCGGTCTCGAACGCAACCACTAATGAGGGGCAGGCAATTGGCCCTAACAACCCCCTCCATGGCCCACTGCCTGGAAGTGTTTGATGCCAGCTTGGCTAGGCCCAGTAGCAGACCAACGAGGAGATCCTCTGATCTACCCTCCCCCCTCTACACCGAGTGCATGGGACTGAAATGCAACCAAAAACAGAGAAGAAGGTTTTTAAGAAAATCAAAAGGGAGTGCAAATGCTCACACCCAATACATACACCGTCCACGGACTCCACTGCACCATAGAACAAGCAGTTGGACTGTGAGTCCATGAACCACTGCAATCTGTGGTTGCAGGGGTCTGCTGCATGCCGCACTCTCTACACCAGATACCAAGAGAAAGGGGGAGGACTCCCACGTAGAGAGCCCTCCACTGAGGATCCCCACCACTTGGTGGCAGATGGGCATGCCGAGGCATGTTCGGGTGGTGGATGAGAGAAAAGAGGTGGATGGTGTGCAGCAGCAGTTGATAGAGGGCCCGCCATTTTATGTCCCTAAAAGGGGCAAAACTAAAACTCCGGAGGGAGCTCAGGTTGTGGGGCACAGGTTCCTGCGGGAAGTATCTTGAGCGAATGTGAAATTCTGTGAGTGCAGGGGTGAGATTCCACACCTGAGCATCCTGCAACTGGTGCACTGTCATTTTAAGATGTCGAATGACAGTGGTCATAAACCAGACATCTACCACTGTCCTGCTTACTATATACTGCAGCAGCATCCAGCCTAGGCCCCTGCCACCCAGCATGTCCCCAGATAATCCTGTTCTTATCTTTCAGCCAGGGCTCCCTGATTGGACTAGATTAACAGCCCTGATCAAGGAACTCATATTCTCTGAAGTCTGTCTGGCTCACCTCGCGACAATCACTCCTCCCTGAGTCCAAGGACATGGGCCAGTTTTTATTTGGAGCTCCTCCTGGGACATTTTAGCACTGAGTCTGCCTCTGTATGGGCAGCATGTAACAGACAGTAACTCACCTCTTGTGCCCAGAGCTTCTCGGAAGAAATTCATTATCTTCTTCGGGTGGGAAAGGCATCAAGGCTGTAACATCCGTCATGTCCATCTCAGATTCCAAGATATCTCCAACACTTAGAGTCATAGCTTCATACAGCATGGAAACAGACTCTTTGGTTCAACCAGTCCATGCCAAACATAATCCCAAATTAAACTAGTGTCACCTGCCTGCTCCTGGCCCATATCTCTCCAAGTCTTTTCAATTTATGTACTTTTCCAAACGTCTTTTAAACATTGTAATTGTACCCGCATCCACCAGTTCATTCAACATGTGAACCACCCTTTGTCCTTTATGTCTTTTATAAATCTCTCACCTCTCTCCTCTCACCTTAAAAGTATGCCCTCTCATTTTGCAATCTCTCACCCTAGGGAAAAGACAACTACCATTAACCCTATCTATATTTGACGGAGAGGGAGAACCCTGGGATCCAAAATAGTTGGAAAGGCTATTGGTGAAGCGGACATGTTTTATTCCTGCACCGTTTGTGAGTTTGCAATTTCCAGGTGATCTACGTGCTCGTTTAGGACCACTGCACCTATTCAAACTTTATATGTCACTGAACCTGACCTTGCATCAACCATGCCTCCCACCCATTGAGCCCATGAAAGGAACAGCATAGTAGATGTAGTCTAGGGTTTACTCAGCCATTCCCATGAATGTGGGGTTGCTGCTGGCAGTAATTTTGTCCTTGTGGGCACTCTGGGCACTGCCCCACCAAGTCAGCTTTGTCTGCATCCAATTCGGGCTACTATAGATAACTTCTCACCAATATCTTCATTATGGAAACCCTTAGATGACCCTGTTGGATCTGGTGGCGACCTTTGCTCAAGTCACTCTTGCTCCCCCTAATAATATGCCATCCTCTACTGTGATCTGGTCTCTCCACGTTCAAGAAGGTTTCAGTTCTGGTTGTGATAGCCCTTTGCTTTCCCTCATTACCACCAGCTGTTCTAGGTTTTGCCAGGGCCAGATCTTTCTCCATCCAAAATCTGATATTGTTAACTGTGACTGGAAGTGTGTCCAGAAAATTTGAAACCATTACAGATTATTCCATTGGTGATAACACTGGTGATGGTCTGCCAGTGGGAGACAGCTCAATGCATACGCATATGCAACTTGGCCTCCTGGATGGTGTTCCAACATAATTATATGCACATAGTATTGGAGTCCACTGCTGGACTTGGCCTGAAGCTAGGGGTGGCACTGCCTTGACCTCCTTAAATAGACCTAGCAAGGGTTTGTTGTCCATTATTATTAAAAATCTACATCCTTAAAGGTGTTGGTGGAACTTCTTGACTCCAAATGTGACCATCAAACCATTCTTCTTTATCTGTGCGTACTTATGATCTGCATTTGCCAAAGTCCTACATATGCTATTGAACGTTCCTCTCCATTGGGCTACCTTTGAGCAAATACTACCCTGATGCCATATGGGGAGACCTTGCAAGTCAATACCAGATGTTGCTTGGGATCATAGTGTGCCAATAGCTTTTCTTGATAGTGATTTCTTTAATTCCCTGAAAGTTATAGCTTGCTATGCGACCATTTCCAAAACTGATCATTTTATAAAAGTTGATGCAAAGGTGCCAGGATGGAGGCCAAGTTATAGAGTCATAATCATAGTTTTGGAGTCACTGAAACAGACCCTTTGTTCAGCTAGTCCATGCTGACCAGAATCCCAAACTAAACTAGTCCCACCTGCCTGCATTTGACCCCTATCTCTCCAAACATTTCTTATTCATGCTGTTATTGAAATGTCTTTTAATGTTGTAATTGTTCCTGCAACATATGAACCAGTCTCTGTGTAAATAAGTTGCCCCTCAATACTTTTTTTAATTGTTCCAACTCAGATATAGATGGACGTTCCAGGGTGTGCACTCTCCTGGACACTGGTCTTTGAGTTCTCTTTCTCTTTTTAGATATGGTGGCACTCTTTTGCTGTCTCAAGTCCACATAGCAGCAGCAACTACAATGGCTTGCTGGCTTGAACCCCAAAGAACATCTTAACGCTTGGCTGAGGCTTGGCTTTGTTTTGGGGTTTTGCTGTGGGCTGACCTAGAGTGTTTCTGTTCAAGATATGTCCTTAGTGAGGCTATGGAATTGCCTTCACTCAAGTTGTGTTCCCAAGCTCAGTCAGTTTGGTAAGTGCCATTCAGGGAACCCATACTTTATGATGTCCTGCTGGCTGACTTCATGACAATCACAATATAAAGGGGTTAGAATTTTAACTGGCAGAGTTGTATGATCATTGTTCATAGTTGCTTATCTGTTTTTACTTATTTGTAATAGATAATAATTCTTGTTAAATATAGAATTCTGGTCCATGCTTTCTGTTAAGCTGGGCCTGAAAGTCAGATTAATTTGGAGGATTTTAAAATGCTTTAACTTTTGTGAAGACTATGGCAATTGAGAGACTTAATTTTACCTAGTGAGCATGCCTCAACGCACAGCCCTCTGATGTTGAGAGTTTCAATTAATCTCAACCTTTTGAGTGAAGACAATTCTTATTATTTGAGTGGAAATATTCTAAATGGCCAAAGTCACTCAGCTTCTCATTTTTTTGCCAAACATTTCACCCCAGGAAGCAATTCAGTGAACCTTTGCTTAAAGTAATTCAAGGAAAATTATACCCTTCTTTAAATATGGAGTCTCTGTTGGGGTTTCAGAAAAGTCCCTTATAATTGTCACAAGACATTATATTAAACAATGACTTGTGATAAGACTCAATGTGGTTTTTGACTAGCTAATGTTGTAAATGGGGATTGTATAGTTGGAGGCATAGACACAGTTCTCTGTGACCAGGATCGAGAGTCCCGAAGGTTGTGTGGCCTGCCTGGTGCTCAGGTTCAGGATATCTCATCTGGGATGCAGAGGAACTTGGAGTGGGAGGGTAAAGATCCAATGGTCATTGTCCATGTAGGGACCAATGACATAGATAAAACTAGGACAGGGGTATTGCTAAGGGAGTATGAACAGTTTGGAGCTAAATTATAAAGCAGAACCAAAAAGGTAATACTCTCTGATTACTACTTGAGCCATGTGCTAATTGGCACAGGGCCAATATGATTAAACAGGTAAATGTGTGGCTCAAAGACTGGTGTTGGAGAAATGTGAATTTTTGGGACATTGGCACCAGTACTGATGAAGAAGGGATCTGTTCCGATGGGCGGTCTTCATCTGAACCGTGCTGGGACCAGAGTCCTAGCGAATCACATAAGTAGGGCTGTAGACAAGGCTTTAAACTAAATGGGGGAGGAGAGTGGGTGGGGAGGCTCCAGTTATACGGGATTTTAGAAAACCCTCATTGCGGGAGGAGGTGCAAGTGCAGAATTCAGGAGAGGTTATTAAAATCTCCAGCATAGACACAAGTAGCACAGAGTGTATGAAAGGGGCTAGCGAATGACCATGAGAAGAGAACAGTTAATACAGGAATGAAGGTGTTACATCTGAATGCATACAGTATAAAAAATAAGGTAAATGAGCTTGTGGCGCAGATCAAGATTGGCAGGTATGACATGGTGGCCATCACGGAGATGTGGCTGCGAGGGGATCAGGATTGGGAGCTGCATATCCAAGCTACTTATCATATTGAAAAGAATGACAGGTGAGCGGGGGTGTAGGGTTGCCTTATTAGTAAGAAATGAAATTAAATCAATAGTAAGAAATAAAGTAGGGAGTCAGATGGTGTAGAATCTGTATAGGTAGAATTGAGGAACTGCAAAGGTAAAAAGAAAACCGTAGTCGGAGTTATGTACAGGCCTCCAAACAGTAGTCAGGAGATAGAAAAGATGTGCAGGAAAGGCAAAGTTACAGTGATCATGAGGGATTTCAATATGCAAGTGGACTGGAAAAATCAGTTGGGTAGTGGATTGCAAGAATTTCTGTGAGATGGCTTTTTGCAGCAGCTTGTGGTGGAACCCACTGGGGAGTAGGCATAACTGGATGAAGCAGACCTAATAAGGGAGTTTAAGGTGAAGGAACCCTTAGGAGACAGTGATCCATAATATGATTGAATTTACAATGCAATTTGAGAGGGAGAAGATAGAATCAGAGGTAACGGCATTACAGCTAAATAAGGGCAACTACAGAGGCATGAGGGAGGAGCTGAGTAGAATTGACTGGGAGAGGAGCCTCGCAGGAAAGACAGTGGAACAGCAATGGCAGGAGTTTCTGGGAATAATTCAGGAGACACAGCAGAGATTCACCCTGAGGAAAAGGAAGCGTGGTATAGGGAGGATGAGGCAACCATGGCTGATTGGGGAAGTCAGAGTTGGCATAAAAGCAGAAGAGAAAGCATATGATGTGGTGAAGGACAGTGGGAAAGCAGAGGATTAGGAAGCTTACGAAGTCCATTAGAGGGCAACTAAAAAAGAAATAAGGAGGGAGAAGATTAAATATGAGGGTTACCTAGCCAGTAATATAAAAGCAGACTCTAAGAGTTTCTTTAGATTAGATTAGATTAGATTCCCTACAGTATGGAAACAGGCCCTTCGGCCCAACAAGTCCACACCAACCCTCCGAAGAGTAACCCACCCAGACCCATTTGCTAAATTTACCCCTGACTAATGCACCTAACACTGTTGGCAATTTAGCATAACCAATTCACCTGACCTGCTCAACTTTAGATTTTGGGAGGAAACTGCAGCATCCAGAAGAAACCCATGTAGACATGGGGAGAATGTGCAAACTCCACACAGACTGTTGCCCAAGGCAGGAATTAAACCAGGTCCCTAGTGCTGTGAGGCAGCAGTGCTAACCACTGATCCACCATGCTGCTCCATAGATATATAAAGGGCAAAAGAGGGGAAAAAATGGACATTGGGCCACTGGAAAATGACACTGGAAAGATAGTAGTAGGGAACAAGGAAATGGCTGAGGAACTGTATAATTACTTCGTATCAGTCTTCATGGTGGAAGACACAAGTAATATCCCAAACATTCAAGAGATTGAGGGGGACAGAGCTGAGTATAGTGGCCATCACCAAGGAGAAGGTGCTAGAAAAACTGAATAGTCTGAAGGTGGATAAATCACCTGGATCAGATGGACTGCACTCCAGAGTTCTAAGGGAGATAGCTGAATAAATAGTGGAGGTGTTAGTGGTGGTCGTTCAGGAATCGCTACTATCAGGGAGGGTCCCAGAGGACTTGGAGCAGCACGGTGGCTCTGTGGTTAGCACTGCTGCCTCACAGCATTAGGGACCCAGGTTCGATTCCAGCCTCGGGCGACTGTCTGTGTGGAGTTTGCGTACTCTCCCCGTGCCTACGTGGGTTTCTTCTCGGTGCTCCGGTTTCCTCCCATAGTTCAAAGATGTGCAGATTAGGTGAATTGGCCTTGCTAAATTTCCCATGGGGGGTGAGGAGGCTGCAGAAGGATTTGGAGAGGTTAGGAGAGTGGACAAAGAAGTGGCAGATAGAGTACAATGTGGGAAAGTGTGAAGGCATGCACTTTGGTAGGAAGAATAGAGGCATAGAATATTTTCTGAATGAGGAGAAAACTCAGAAGTTTGAAGTGCAAAGAGACTTGGGAGTTCTAGTCCAGGATTCTCTCAAGTTAAACTTGCAGGTTGAGTCAGTACTGGGCAAATGCAATGATGGCATTTATTTTGAGAGGACTTTAACATAAAAGCAGGAATGTACTTCTGAGGCTCTATAAGGCTCTGGTCAGCTCACCTTTTGAGCAGGTTGAGCACATTTTGGGCCCCATATCTCATAAAGGAAGTACTGGCCCTGGACCTTGTTCAGAGAAGATTCATGAGAGTGGTCTCAAGAATGAAAAGCTTAATATATGAGGAACATTTGAGGACTCCTGTTCTGTATGCGATGGAGTTTCAATGAATGAAGGGGCATCTAATTGAAACATTCAGAATACTGAATGGCCTGGACAGAGTAGATATTGGGAAGATGTTTCCATTGGTAGGGGAGGTGAGGATCCAAAGGCATAGCCTTAGAGTAAAGGGAAAACAGAGATAAGGAGAAACAAAGGCATAGCCTTAGAGTAAAGGGAAAACAGAGATAAGGAGAAACATCTTTAGCCAGAGAGTGGTGAATCTATGGAATTCATTGCCTCAGAAGGCTGTGGAGGCCAGGTCATTGATAATATTTAAGACTGAGATAGATAGGTACTCAAGTATCAAGGGGATCAAGGGTTATGGGGAGAAAGTGGAAGAATGGGGCTGAGAAACTTATCAGCCATGATTGAATGGTGGAGCAGACTCAATGGGCTGAATGGCCTGATTTCTGTTCCTCTGTCTTATGGTGTTATGGTTTCATTGCTGGAACTGAATGCTAACTTTCCGAGTTCATTGTATGCATATGTCCAGCTCCTTGTTCAGTTCGGTTCAATTTCGTATCTGGTCAATGCTATACCGCAGGGATTTTGATAGAAGGGGAGTCATCAAATGTCAAAGGACTTATGGTTAGATTCTTGTTGGAGATGACCATTGCCTAGTACATATGTGGCACAAATGTTACTTATTTATTAGCCCAAGCCTGGATATGATGAGATCTCACTTCTTTTACTTATAGATTGCTTCAGTATCAGAGGAAGTGTGAATGATGTTGACCTTATAATGGAGAGAAGGTAATTGATTTAAAAAGCTGAAAATCAATGAACTTTTGACATCATCCTGAGGACTTCCGACAGAGGTGTTCTGAGCCTAACTTAACTCACCTCCAGCAACTACAACCACCTTCCTTTGTGCCAGGCATGACTCCAACCGGTTCCAATTCTAATTTTGTTTGGCCCTCAATGCCACCATTGGTCAAGTGTGTCCTTGATGTCACTGGCAGTCACTCTTGCCTTCCTTCTTGAGCCATGTTTGATGTGACAGACAATATCAATCATGCTGTTGTAGCCTTTAATGCTTTTTCCAAATGGTGTTCAACATGGAGGCATATTAATTCATAAACTGACGGATGACAGAAGATGCAATCAGCAGGGAGTTCATTGCTCTTGTTTGACCAGATGGCATGAAATTTCCTGCCACATGGCGTCAAGTTTGAAGACTCTTAGCACCGTTATTTCACATCTCTACAATAACCTCTTGTGGGTCTGATCCAATAAAGGGATGAGACAAATGTAGGAATGTGATTTGTTTTAAAAACTGTCAGTGATGCTGTCTGGTAATCACACTCACAAATCCTATCTGTTCCATGCTGTTGATGACTGAATAAGGGTACCATCCTAACTTTGGCACATGGCATGGATACTAATGCTTTGGAGACCAACTGGGCTGGATTTATATTTATCATATCCAAATCCAATGCTCAAATTAAAGCTTAACTTATCATTATGTCTTTGCAATGATATGCATGATACATTCCCCTGTTTGTGTGACTAACAGGATAAACATACACTAACTATTATCTGCACAAACCTTGGATTCAATACCTCTATTTTTGAGACAGCCCCTAACTGAAAATGAGATTAAAACTTCAGATAGCTGGAAAAGGGGATTTGCATTTTTGGATTCCTGGCTGTGATGCCAGAATTTTGTGAAATCAAATGGAAGCTGAATCATATAGGAGAAAAAAAAACACACAAATCTTTTTGAGATTAAATGAATGCAGAATGTTAAAGTCGGCTGTCTGTGAAGAACTGTGCAAGTGGAACATATGAAAAGCCTGCAACTTGAACACTGGCATGAAACATTGAAAGAAGTTATGCAGAAATGTTCATTGTTGATGATTAACTTATCTGTAATACTTAGACTGAATAACCAAAATCTGCATGAATAAAAGACCTTGAATTCTGCTTGGATTAAAATTACTGAATTGTGGAAGGACTTTATGGTCACACATAGAGCCATATGTTCTGAGCAGATTGACATTTAATTTCTGGGATCTATCTTTCTGCATGGGAACAACCCTATCAACCATTCAACACACACTCCTCATACAGTGTAAAAATGTCAATACCCTTGGTATTCTTGTGAATTGTCCTGATGTGTGTAAGACAAAAAACTTCATCAAAATGTGTTACTTTTCAGCAATTATTAAGAATTATCATTGTTGTATTGGCTAATTAAAATGTAGTTTATGTACTTGAGCACAAAATCCAAGTTGATACTTCAGTTCCTATACTGAAAGAATGCTGTATTGTTTGAGGAGCCATCTATTGGATAAGACATTATGCTGAACCTCCTGTTCAAGTGAGTGCCTGTACCTCAGCCATCACAGCTCCCAAAGCAACGTGACTGGTCATCTATCTCAATTACACAGGCAGGAGGCTGGAAGAACACAGCAAGCCAGGCAGCATGTGGATTGCCCTATGTTGTATGTTACTTTCCTTAAATTTGTGACCATATACAGTAACAGTAATTGGCTGCATTTTGAGGATGTAAAATCTGCCATTTAATGAAGTTTCACTCTGATTTTATTAATATCTGAGGTCTTCAAAAGTACAGTCTATACCTGACGTAAAATGATGACTTAATTTGAATATGTCAATGTCAAGAAAATTAGAATTTAAGAATTTCTCTCTCAAATCAATTATCAGATTATTTGTACTGAGCACTTTTCAATCAAATGTAGAAGAAATGAGCATTTATTTTCTGCATTTTTCTTTAGGTTCTGATCTTCAAGTGTGCACATCAAAGGATCTAACATGCTGTACAAGAAAAATGGAGGAGCGATACCAAGCAGCAGCTCGTCTAGACATTCAAAATTTGCTTCAAACATCCAGCTCGACACTGAAATTTTTAATATCACGCAATGCAGCCACTTTTCAAGGTAATCCGTTATCTGACCAAATGAAGTCCTGCAAGTTTTTTTTCCTATTTTTATTATCCTACATTTTAATTTATGTGTAACACAATTATATGATCAACAATCAGGAAGAACAAATCTCAATATTTATTCTGCTGATTATTGGAAGTATAGAAAGATGTTGAGAAATGATTCAGAAATTCATTTCCGATAGAAAATTCGGCTTCAGAAATCTTGGCTCAGTAAATGCAAGATAATTTTATATTAATATACTTGTGGAGAAGAAAGAACAAGCTTAATACTTAAAAGACATAATGTATGAAAGTTCACTGGGTATTCTATGCAGACTTCCTGCTCTGATTAATAATGTTGATATTTAATCTGTCACCAGCAAGTCTGGCTTAATTCCTACAATGTTTGTGCTACTCCTTCAGTGATGATTCTTTAGAAGCTTGATAGATCATTTAAGTGATGGAGAGGGTGAGCTCTGATTTGCAGAAGTCATTGACTTTTCACAACATAGAAGCGTACTGAAATTAGACCTCAATACAATCAGGTCATGCAGAGTCAAGTGATAATGATTCTTTTGTGGCCTGTTGAATACTACCACTCTGATCATGGAATGTGTAGAATATTGAAGTTTTCCTGGTAAGTTTCCTGTTGATAATGAGTCTTGTACTCAGTGTTCATCATTGTCAAGCTTCTCTAAAAGGATGCACTGTTGCCAATCACACAGATTACACAACAATAAATTGTATGAAACAATTGAGAACTTGGCCTTTTATACTGTTATCCTTGCTTTCATATCCCTTCAATTATTACACCTTGCTGAATGAGACATAGATGGTATTTAGGGTGTATCCAGTTTATTATTGCTTTTGACTTATTTCTGCTTAGACAAAGTTTGTAGAAGTATAGGTGGATTCTGATTGGAAGTTCCAGTGCCCCTTTGACCTCTGTGGTCTGCCATGCTGTTGGCAACAGCCTGAGCTTGCGTGGCAATAGGCCTGGATTTCATGGCCTTTACCCTACCTCCCACTGCAACATGGAAAGATTTGAAGCTTCCACACAGTGCTGTGTTCGGAGCTGAGACAGCAGCCACCAAGCCCTCTGTCATGGATTGGTCTGCCATTGCGACCATGCAGTTGAGCACCATTTCCATAATGTTAAGAATGAGCTTCCGACCATATGTGATTTTCTATGTCATGTTGGAGCTTTGGCAGCTTGTGATACCTGAACTCAACAATGTGAGCCAACAATTTTTCTGCTGGAGATATTTCCATTTATTATGCAATTTTTTGCTTAATGGCATCAGAGGCTGCCTGGAATATTGTCATTCAGCTTTGTTTCGTTTGCTACCCCATTGATATCACTATCTCAGTCTACTGTGGCAGAACGTACCTGCAACCGTTCCCTGACAGAGCTTGAATGCACATTGCCTACCTGTTGTGGATGCCTCACCACATGCTGAGTTTGATTCTATTCTAGCCTTTAGGTTATGTACAGTGTTAATCTCTGTACTCAAGTGATGATGCTTCTTCATCACTGGCATGGCGCTGGTCTTTCGCTTTCTCACGGGTGTTTGTTTGGCTGGGGAGGTGGCACTTCTTGGCTGCCTGAAAACAGAAAATCAGAATGAAAGGATTTAAGTGAGATGGGAAAATGTGATGCAAGCAAAATGTTTGTGCTCATATCATATCACTTTTGAGAGGGTGCAGAATGCAGGAAAATGGTGAGGTTGGTATTGAAAAGGACTAAAAAGGCAAAATATCATTGTCATGATTCATTTTGGTGATGATTGATACTTTGGGCACTGTCAAATCTGACACG
The DNA here is from genome assembly GCF_004010195.1 of Chiloscyllium plagiosum. Classification (NCBI taxonomy): domain Eukaryota; kingdom Metazoa; phylum Chordata; class Chondrichthyes; order Orectolobiformes; family Hemiscylliidae; genus Chiloscyllium; species Chiloscyllium plagiosum. The sequence goes on from NC_057715.1 coordinate 42,636,354, forward strand.
ATATAGGTGCACCATCTCTTTCTTGGGGCTTGGAGTATCAGGATATGCCTGGCACCTTCTGCTTCTTTGGTGCTTCCTTATATTCTGTGCCATCCTTCCTTGAATGAGAGGGGGAGAAGCAGGTCAGTGTGTTGCACTGTATTTAGGTGATGTGGCTACTATAACTGAATAGCTACACGTATGAGGAGGGAGCGAGTTGTGGATGTGAGGCTGATATGATTAAAACTTGTGTGAGGATAAGCTGAAACTTGGACTTGAGTGCTGACTGCTATAAACAGCTGTGGAGTGAGTGATGGGGGTGCTGTTCATTTAGTAGTATGAGTGGTGGCCTGTTGCATGTGAGATGTTATGCCAAGATTCATTCATTAACCAGGAATACCTGCTAGAGGTTATTAAGCTTCTTCTGATACTCCTGCCAGGTCCTTGGGGTCAGACCATGCCAGCAGTTGAGCTCCTGGCTACCTGCTCCCACACATTTCAGAAAGCGCTGTGGAAACTTGACCTCTCTCCTCCACCTCCACCTCCGGGACTAAACTCTCCAACGCCACTGCTGCAAGGTTCTCTGCCTGGATTCCAATTCCTTTGTCTGCAGTTGCACAACTCAAATAATGCAACAGCTTCCAGTAATTCAATGTAACTTCTCTTGAAGAGAAAGAGATTACTTTTAGGATATTTAGGCTAACTATATATGTGCTGGCTCTGTCATATCACTAGTAGAAAAAATTTGCAGAATTAACTCTTAACAAAGACTAAGTAAGCTTTAATAGAAAGAAAACTTATTGCTGTATGATCTTTCTGAGCAGTACCGTAGTATGATTTCAGGTTTTTTTTAAAAGTACGGTGTAGAATCTAATATTCAAGACAGCCAAGTATCCTATTGGTCTCTGACTTGTGTTTTGTAGCTGAACAGTAATATGAATCATGCTGAGCTGCATGCAGAAATCACTTAAATGAGGAGGAAGACAAACATGTACATTTTCTGCTTGAATGGATTTTGGCAAGTTGCAATGTTTGCACCAAACAATGTGAGCTAACAGTTTTTCAGCTGAAGATATTGCCATTTATTTAACGGAAGAGTAATACAAAGAAGTTTGTGCTGAAGTTATCACGCTGCAGGGAATGATTTTAAGAACCTTGCACTACTGTGAATAAATATAAACATTTAAAATGTAACAGCAAAATACCATCGAAGCTGGAAATCTGTATTCAGTGGATTTGCAGCATCTGTCAACAGCAAAATTGAGTTAACATTTCAAGTAAAGTGGCCTGAACTGATCAGAATAAATCTCATGAATGGCCATCGACCTGAAGCTTTAATTTTTTTTCTCTCCACACATGCTGCCAGACTTGCAGAATATTTCCAATTTTGTTTTGTTTCTAACACATGCTTACTTTTCTTGTTTCCTATTTTCCTCCTTCTTGAAAGATTTTCGAATTGTCAGCTGTCTGTTTGGGACTGGAAATGTCATTTTTCAAATTTCAGCTTTACTTCAATGTACACAGGTTGCATACAAATGCTTGTCTTTCTGAAAATTTAAGGAATGATGATGAAGAAATTGTTGAAATCTTCTGACAATGCGTTGATTGAACTTCAACAGATAATGGAAGTCCTAACTTTGTAAATACGTCCATAGGTATAGCATTTATCTTACCAGTTTTCAAACTCCAGGAGACCAAAAGAGGGTTATGAGCTGCACAGTAAGCTAAATACTATTGTGAGTTCCAGGAAGTCCAACAAGTTTAGATACATGAGAGGTGCTGCATTTTGGAAAAGCAACTCAGGGCAGGACTTACACACCAAAACTAGAGGTGCAGTACACAACAAAGAAGGTTACCTGAGAGTACAATGGGACATTGATCAGATGGGCCATTTGGCCATGAAGTGGCATATGGAGTTTAATTTAGATAAATGTGATCTTTCTACATTTTGGAAAGGTAAATCAGGGTAGTAATTAATGGTAAGGTCCTAGGGAATGTTGCTGAACAAAGAGACCTTGGAGTTCAGGTTCATAGTTCCTTGAAAGTGGAGTCACAGGGAGATGGTTGGTGAAGAAGGTGTTTGGTATGCTTTCCTTTATTGGACAGAGCATTGAGTATAGGAGTTGGGAGGTCATATTGCAGCTGTACAAGACATTGGTTTGGCCACTTTTGGAATATTGTGTGCAATTCTGGTCTCCCTCCTATCGGAAGGATGATGTGAAACTTGAAAGGGGTCAAAAAGATTGACAAGGATGGTACCAGGGTTGGAGGATTTGAGCTATATGGAGAGGCTGTATAGCTGGGGTTGCTTTCCCTGGAGCGTCGAAGGCTGAGGAGTGACCTTATAGAGGTTTATAAAATCATGAGGGGTATGAATAGGATAAATAGACAATGTCTTTTCCCTGGCATGGGGGAGTCCAGAACGAGAGGGCATAGGTTTAGGGTGAGAGGAGAAAAATTTAAACGGGACCTAAGGGGCAACATTTTCATGCAGAGGGTGGTGCGTACTTTGAATGAGCTGCCAGAGGAAGTGGTGGAGGTGGTACAATTACAAAATTTAAGAGGCATCTGGGTGGGTATATGAATAGGAAGGTTTTAGAGGGATATGGGCCAAGTGCTAGGAAATAGGATTAGATTAGATTAAGATAGCTGGTGGGCATGGACGAGTTGGACCGAAGGGTCTGTTTCCGTGCTGTACATCTGTATGACTCTGTGACTCTAAGTGCTCACCTAAAGCTGTTGGGCGTTGGCTTCCAAAATGAGGAGCATATCTGAGTGGAATATCCAGAAACATATTGATAACTTCTACAAGAAATATTGGAGTGATCAAAATGAAGATGAATGAAAGTTGATTCTATATGTGTACGTGTTGCTGGAAAAGCACAGCAGGTCAGGCAGCATCCAAGGAGCAGGAGAATCGACGTTTCGGGCATGA
>NC_057715.1:42639320-42640346 GCF_004010195.1 Chiloscyllium plagiosum
GCGCTTTTCCAGCAACACATTTTCAGCTCTGATCTCCAGCATCTGCAGTCCTCACTTTCTTCTATAGATGTGCATAATGGCATTCACTTTGACAACTCTCACCTGAAGAAAACAGACAAGGCTTTGTTAAATTGGAGCTGAGCGCATACCTATGCTTTTCCCACTACTGATAAAACCAAATGCAATTTTTATTACGGGCAAATATATACTCTATAATTGTTCAAATTATATTGTGATTCTGTTCGCCGAGCTGAGAATTTATGTTGCAGACATTTCGTCCCCTGTCTAGGTGACATCCTCAGTGCTTGGGAGCCTCCTGTGAAGCGCTTCTGTGATGTTTCCTTTGGCATTTATAGTGATTTGTATCTGCCGCATCCGGTTGTCAGTTCCGGATGCAGATCATTAGGAAATAGAGAACACACCGGATCATCAACGCCACACTCACAGGAATCCGATTCACTCGAGAGGAAGAAAAGGACAACCAACTCCCATTCCTTGACGTGATGGTACAGAGAACATCTAACGGAGAATTCACCACAAAGGTATACAGGAAAGCCACACACATAGACCAAGTCCTGAACTACGAAAGCAACCACCGCAACACACACAAGAGAAGTTGCATCAAGACACTATTCAAAAGAGCCACAACACACTGCAGTATACCAGAACTGCAAAACGAGGAAGAAGAACACCTATACAATGTATTCGCCAAAAACGGATACCTGCACAATTTCATCAACAGATGCCTAAGGGAAAGACAACGGAATGAGGACATGCCGCAACCCAAAGGACTAGCCACACTACCATACATCAAGAGCATTTCCGAACTGACAGTCAGACTACTGCAACCACAAGGACTCATAACGGCACACAAACCAACAGCCACCCTCAGACAACAACTCACCAGGATGAAGGACCCGATACCCAGCATGAGCAAAACCAATGTAGTGTACAAAATCCCATGCAAGGACTGCACAAAACACTACATAGGACAAACAGGAAGACAGCTAATGATCCACATCCATG
>NC_057715.1:42640373-42648674 GCF_004010195.1 Chiloscyllium plagiosum
AATCACTATAAATGCTGGAGGAAACATCACAGAAGCGCTTCACAGGAGGCTCCCAAGCACTGAGGATGTCACCTAGACAGGGGACGAAACGTCTGCAACACAAATTTCCAGCTCGGCGAACAGAACCACAACAACGAGCACCCGAGCTACAAATCTTCTCACAAACTTTGTTCAAATTATGCTCTGATAAAAACACATCATTTTAACCTAAGCATTGATTTATTGTGTACTGGGATCTATGCCCTTGGAAGTTATCACTTCCCACAATTTTCTGGTTGTTTCATAGAGTAATTGTAGGAGCAAGTGAGGACTGCAGATGTTGGAGAGTCAGAGTTGAAATGTGTGGTCCTCGAAAAGCACAACAGGCCAGGCAGCATCTGAGGAGCAGGAGAGCGAACGTTTCAGGCATAAGCCCTTCATTCGGAATGTAATTAAACCCTCTAGTCTGACAATATCCTTGTAAGTATTTTTGACACCCTCTCAAATTTAACAAAATCCTTCCTATAGAAGTGTAACCTTATTCACACCCAGCTTTTGGAATTGGCAATTGTCACTCTGAGACAGACACATCTTTCCATTGCCACATTCCTTTTCAGAAAATCATGTTTATCAGCTCTGTATCTAACATATTTTATTTTGCCACAATACGTTTGTTGCGCATTGAAGTTTTCTAAGATACATTACATTTGAAGTGACTGACTCCAAATTCCCAGCCTCTCTGAAAAGCCCTGCTCTACATAGCTAAGTTACGTGATAGCCAATATTTTATTATGTATGAATTTCATAATACCGAAACATTATTAAAATGAGTGCCAACATATTACAGAATATTTGTAGTATATCAAACTATGTGTCCTTAGAACATCAAATAACAAGGCAAAAACAATTTTCTTTAGTCTCAGTTAGAGCAACTCCCAGACTTCTTTAAGGGCAGTCCCTCCAAGGAGGGTCCATGTTTACTGTTCGGGTTGTTTGGTTTTGCTATATTGACTTCAGTATTCAAAGTTCTGAACAGATGTAAATAAACAGTTTTGCGTATTAAAGTGCAACAAGTGGTCCTTTTAGAATATATATTCATTATATATAGAATTATATTCAATAATTTTAAATGTCTGCCGTTATTTATTATGTGTCATTTCTTAAACAAAAAGATGACAGCAAACAGGGGATAGTTTTATTGGATTTTGGCAGGAGCAAGTGAAAGGGACCGCTAGTGTGAATAACATTAAGATAGATTTATTTTGAAATAATTAATATTATGTTAAACCTAATGTATTATATATTGTTTATCCTGTGACCTAATGACAGTAAAAATCTTTTGACAGTTATTATTTCTCTGCAGTACCAACAAATTTGCTCTCAATGTAAGACTAAATTATGAAAAATAACAATGTAAATTACACTTTTTAAATTGACACTTGAATTGTGTTTTAACAGCTTATAAATAGGTTTAGGAATTATATTACTATATTAGCATAATGTTTTATTGAGCTTTCTGTGCTAAGATCAAACATAGCTTCTCAAAGTTTCTCTGTCCCTGAGAAATTATGGCAGAAAGTATAGGAAAATAATTTTTAGTTTTCATAGACTTGATGTCCCTTTGGGAACTGGGTGTACATGTATTCATTATAGAGGTATTGAGGATTATAAATTTAATAACTAATTAAATTCATACAATGCCTGAATTATGTAAATATTGTTAATTCCATAATAGTAGCAATCGTACCATAACAATAACCTTAACAGGTCAGCTCTACAAATTCCCATTGCAACACCAGTTTTCTGTTCTCACAAAAATTACTTTTGTTTACTTACAAATGGCTCTTCAGGAATTAATGAATCCATTTGTTTTAATTTGTGTTTTATCAGGTCATACTTTTACATGCCCTTTGCTAAAAATGAAATACTTTTGCAAATCTTAATTTTGTGCATGTAAATATTTTCCATCTTCGCTGTTGTAAAATGAGTATACCTCCAGACTTTATATTACTTGGTATCTTGCAACAGAAATGCAAGCATCACAAGAACAAAACCTGTTGCAATATAACTAGCAGATATTTCTTGAGTCCTGGAGAGTAAATTGGCAATTTTCTAATCTTGATATTGTACCGGGTAGTGTTACCAGGTAGATATATTAGCACTAAGGCTGATGCTGAGATCTAAGACTACTTGAGAGGGGCAGTTTCTAGCAGAACCTTTTTAATATGGAGATTCAAGTTTGTGGTAACACTGGGAGGAACTAAGAGGGGAAGATCTAGGAACAGTGAGATGGAAAGGCATGTGAATTTTGGAGCATCATGAGATAGGGTGGCATGGTGGCTCAGTGGTTAGCATTCCTATCTCACAGCACGGGACCCAGGTTCAATTCCAGCTTTGGGCAACTGTCTGTGTAGGTTACCTGCAAGTCCTCCAGTTTCCTTCTACAGTCCAAAAATATGTAAGTTAGGTTGTTTGGCAATGCTAAATTGCCCATAGTATCCAGGGATGGGCAGGCTATGTGGATTAGCCATGGAAAATATAGGAATTGGGTGGAATGCTCTTTGGAGGGTTGGTGTAGACTTGATGGGCTGAATGGTCTGTTTCCACACTGCCGGGATTCTATGGTTCACTGAGGTGGTGCTGAGTAGGCATGATTGTACTGGGGTCAGCAAACTGTGAACATTTTGGTAAGCATTTTAAAATAATATGCAAGGCCCTTTGGGTTTAATGTTGAAGAATGAGCTCCAGCTGAATTGAAAATAAGATTTTAGTACATGGATGAAGGCACTGTCTGACAGGATTGTGAGGAACTACTGCATCATTGGCTTTGTTGGAGAAGGGAGGCCCAATGGATTATTATTCAACCTGTGTTATGACCATGTGAGCAGGGATTCTGTTTCCTTTTTATCCAACTCCTAGTTTGGCTATATGAAAAAAAATGTTATTTTCATCATTTAGCCATATCTCAGTACAATTACAATGTAATTAACTACTTCACCAAAAACATCAGGGAGTGAATTGCAAGATTTTCTTGAAAGACCGAAGAATTTTATTACCAACTAACCCTGAGAAAAATTCTAAAGATGCAGTATTAAACACACAGAAACCTAAGTATAACCTTTAAAAGGGGGATTTGTCAAACACAAAAAGTAAGATAGAATCTGAAAGTCCTTAGGATGTCCTGGAGTGTAATCTGTTAATCTGTGACTATGGTTGATTAGTGATGTCCTGGATCAGCGACAGCAGTAAGTGTTGCAGAGCTGTTTGAATTATCAGTGTTTAGAAGTTTCTCTAATTTGTGTTGTCACTAGTTGATTTGTTATTCTTGAGTGATTTCAAATCCATCTCGAATGTTCTGCCAAAGCAGTTGTTTGAAATAAAGATCATTTGTTTATTCCAATTTGTTAGATTATTGTTCTCCATTGTGGTAATTGTAAGTGTTACCGTGCAATATATAAAATTTATCACACAGGTGCAAGTTAAACACAGTAGATGTTCACATCTGGTTCAATTTAATCTCTTTTGACAGAAGTGTTAAATTCAGACTTATTTTTATTCACAGAAATGGGCATCACTGTCTCAGCTAGCATTAATTCCCCAACTCTAGTTGTCCTTTTGTCTAATTGTTGGTGAGTTGTCTTCTTGAACTGTTGCAGTCCATTTGGTGTAGGTAAACCCACAGTATTATTAGGGAGCCAGATCATGGATTTTGACCCAGCAACACTGAAGGAATGGCAATCTGTGTCCCAATGAGGATGGTGAGTGGCTTGGAGGGAAACTTTCAGTTAGTCGTATTCCATGTATCTTCTGTCTGTACCTTTGGATGATAGCAGACATGGGTTTGGAAGGTGGAGTATAAGAAACCTTGAGGAATTTCTGCAATGAATCTGATAGATGGGAGACACCACTCCTACTGAGTGTCAGTGGTGGAGGGAGTGAATATTTGTGGATTCGATGCCAGTCAAGCAAGCTGCTTTGACCTGGTTGATGTTAAATATCTTGAGTGTTGTTTGAGTTGAACATATTCAGGAAATGGGCATTATTCCATCACGTGCCTGATTTCTCCCTGTAGGCAATGGATGTTTGTTTGAGAGTCAGGAGGTAAGTCAATGCAGCCTCTGTCCTGCTTTCATAGCCACAGAACTTTCTGACAAGTCAAGTGAAGTTTCTGATAAATGGTAATGCCCAGGAATAAGGTTGTACTACATATCTGGAGATTTGCAAAAGGGTACATCATAATAAGGGGTACATCATCTTGAACAGTAGGATTTATTTTGAATTAATGTAGCAAGAGTCAACATGGACACAATGGATAAGTGACCATCAAGTATACTGGATAATTCTGTGGTTTCTAAAGTGCAGATATTCCTGTACTTGTGCTATTACCCAGGGCTTTTGTGTATTTACAGGAATTTTGTATTTTCTGAAAAAAAGAGATTGTAAATACCACAGGGCAGTACCTAATTTAAAAGGGCTTGCACAGGGCAAGACTATCAGGCAGCAGTACAAACAGAGTTGGTAAAATTAAACTTTGCAGTTATGAAATGGGTGGTAGTAGATTGGTATAGTGTTGTACACTCCATCCAGCTTTATTTTCATTAAACGATAGGTCATGCTGAAGTTTAGTTTTATCCACTTAATGTAGTTCACAATATAGGATTCATACTTAATTATGCTGTGTGGGAATGATAATGCCAGAATATTAAGATATCAAGACATGAATAGGCTTTTAAATGATTTCTGAGTTGGAAAGTTTGACGGAGTTTGCAAGATTGAAACTATGTAAGCTTTTCAATCCTCCGTAAAGAATTGTGACAAATTGATTCCCCATCAACATAGAAAAGTGTATGTGCACTGCAAAAGTTCTTTGAATTTGGCTCAATGTTTTCTTAAAATCAGATTAGAGACTATGGTCTGGCCTTATGGGAATTTACTTTGTTTGGAGATTGATGCACAGTTCAGCATATTGTACTCCAGAGACTTGCAATTTCTATCTGCTTTCTCAGGTTGGGGTAAAGCATCGCATCATGATTTGGAGTATCTGTGAAAATTTGAAGAATCTGTGAAAGATACTGGAGAAATGCAAGATATTTTTCTGTTGCCTTTTCATTTTACCCTTACACTTTCTCCTGTTCTCCTCAATTAACTTTTAACAAATGGCAATGAGTTTTCACAATGTTTTGGGAACCCAGACTACTCATTATTTGTAACAGTTCTTAGTTAATTTGTAACATCAATCCAACATGACCAAAAACCTCGCTTAGACCGGAGGGATTCATTATAGAAGTAACCTGCAGTCTGGTTTATAGATAAAAGGTTCATGTTCATTGAAAACTCTGTGGATGATTTCAATTGATTTCTTTCAAAAATGTTCTTGACAGACATTCTCTTCCTTTGGGTACCTCTTTAGCATACCTGAGATTGGATTCCAGCATATTGCATGAATTACTTGAATCTCTGAGCTGTTGAGTTGAAATAAATGCTGTACATTTGATGCAATAATTTACTTTTTTACATATTTTTGCACATATTCTAATGATCAAAGTCAAAAGGACTTTTATATTAGTCATTGATCAGTGATACTGGTGTTCACTTGCATTATGCACTAAAATGTATTGTTTGAATTGGAAATATAAAGACTTTTGAAGTGTATATTGTCCATGTTGGAGATTTGAAAGCTTGTACAGATAAGTTCCGTGATTCAATGATTTAAACTGCTCGGTGATGGCTAAAATACAAAATAAAATACATTGCCATATTTAGTGGCCAGCAGCAACTAATGGCATCTCCGATCAGTTGAAGTTGCCCTTGCACAGAAACACTAAGCTTTACATTATCAGGAAGGAGAGATGCCTTCCAGAGTGAGACACAGCCTGAGTGGATATATAGTTCGGGGAATTTGGTGACATCACAGATAAGTCGTAAATTCATTGGTTTGTGATAGTTAATAATTTGACTATCTATTATCGGTTGCCTTTAGATTGAAGGTAAATGGGGGAAATATTTGCAAGCTACAAACTAAAAGACCAGTATGACATTTTTAAACTTTAAGTTAAGAACTAGTTTGGTAAAATAGAGATGTGTTGTAATTGCATAACGTGGAGGCTGGTGAACCCCATTGTGATTCATAGTGAGCACATCTATAGCAAGTGTTGGTTGCTTGAGGAACTCCAAAGTTAATGAGCTGCAGTCTGACCTTCAAACACTGTGACACATCAGGGAGGGGGAAAATTACCTGTTTGCTATGTTTCAGCGGCAGTCACATCCCTCAGATTAACTGTCTAAAATTCGGCCAATACATTGGGGGAAAAAATGTCAATGTTTTCGATAGGGTCGGGGACAGAAGGTTGTGAATACGAGCAAGATGGTTGACTGATCCAGAAGGTAGTGCTGAAGGAGCTTCGTTCCTTGATCTTGTCTAACAGGCTTCATATTCTTGCTCCCATGTGGACGAGAACAGGGTCTACAGAGAAGATGAGTAAACTGTCCATAGCACCATGACAGAGTAAGTCATTCAAGAGGGGGGAGAAAAGAAAAATGTACTGGTAATTAGGGATAGTATAGTCACAGGAATAGACACTGGTCTGTGGCCGGGATTGAGAGTCCTGAAGGTTGTGTTACCTGCCTGGTGCCCTGGTTCAGGATATCTCATTTGGGCTACAGAGGAACTTGGAATGGGAGGGGATAGATCCAGTTGTCATGGTCCAGGTCATTATTAATGATAGAGGGAGAAAGAGGAAAGAAATTCTGCTGAAGGAATATGAGTAGCTCGGGTTGAATTAGAAAGCAGAACCAAGAAGGGAATAATCTCTGGATTATGACTTGAGCTATGAGCAACTGCGCTTTTCCAGCAACACATTTTCAGCTCTGTCCCCAAATCATGCTGGGATTAGGGCTGTGGATAGTGTCTTAAACTAAATAGTGGGGAGGTGGGTTCAGTTGCCTGGAAAATTATGGAATTAGTTCCGGCAGCGGTGTATTGGAGCGAGGGGTCAGTAAAGGTTAAAGTTTCCAGAAAAGTAATAGAACAGAGAGTATGGAAAGGATCAAGATCTTAACTTCAGGCAGAGCAGAAAAGGGGACAACTATGAGAAGGGGGTGAGTCAACACAGGACTGAGGGTGTTGTACTTAAATCCATGCAGTATATGAAAAAAGGTAAATGAGTTTGTTGTGCAGATTGAAATTGGCAGCTACGATGTTGTTGGTATCATACAAATGTGGCTGCAAAGGAATCAGGGCTGGGAACTAAATATCCAAGGTGCCCATTGTCAGATGGGCAGTGGGGATAGGGTTGCATTGTTAGCAAGAAATGAAATTAAATTGATAGCAAGAAATGAAATAGAGTTGTAAAGCGCAGAATTTGTACACGTAGAAGAAGATAAGCTAAAATGGGAGATGGTACAGGCCTCTTAGTATTGGTCAGGATGTGGGAAAAAAATGAATCAGGAGGTAAAAAAAAATAAGAATCAGGATGGACTTTGTTATGCAGGTGGACTGGGAAAATCAGTCTGGGAGCCAAACTCAAAAAAGGAATTTGTGAAATGCCTATGAGATATTTTTGTCTGGAGCAGTTTGTGGTAGAATCCACGAGATAACAGGCAATTTTAGATTGACTGATGTGTAATGATGCAGACTTGATTAGGGAGCCTAAGTTGAAAGTATCCCTAAGGGGCAGTGACCATACCGTGATAGAATTTATCCTGCAGTTTGAGAGAGAGAAATTGGAATCAGATGTAATGGTTTATAATTGAGTAAAGGTAACTACAAAAGTAAGAGGGATGAGCTGGCCAGAGTGCCCACCCCCATCACCAAACCATCATCTCCCAGACCATACAGAACCTCATCACCTCAGGAGATCTCCCACCCACAGCTTCCAACCTCATAGTCCGGGAACCCAGCACTGCCCGGTTTTACCTCCTTCCCAAGATCCACAAGCCTGACCACCCTGGCCGACCCATTGTCTCAGCATGCTCTTGCCCCACTGAACTCATCTCTACCTACCTCGACACTGTCCTATCCCCCCTAGTCCAGGAACTCCCCACATACATTCGAGACACCACCCACGCCCTCCACCTCCTCCAAGACTTCAGTTTCCCCGGCCCCCAACACCTCATCTTCACCATGGATATCCAATCCCTCTACACCTCCATCCGCCATGACCAGGGCCTCCAAGCCCTCCATTTTGTCCTCTCCCGACGTCCCCAACTGTACCCTTCCACCGACACTCTCATTCGTTTGGCCGAACCGGTCCTCACCCTTAACAATTTCTCCTTTGAATCCTCCCACTTCCTCCAGACCAAAAGGGTAGCCATGGGCACACG
>NC_057715.1:42649583-42666018 GCF_004010195.1 Chiloscyllium plagiosum
AGGGCATCAATGTGGATTTCACCAGTTTCCTCATTTCCCCTTGCCCCACCTCACCCCAGCTCCAAACTTCCAGCTCAGCACTGTCCCCATGACTTGTCCTACCTGCCTATCTTCCTTTCCACCTATCCACTCCACCCTCCTCTCTAACCTATCACCTTCATCCCCACCTCCACTCACCTATTGTACTTTATGCTACTTTCTCCCCACCCCCACCCTCCTCTCATTTATCTCTCTACCCTTCAGGCAGTCTGCCTGTATTCCTGATGAAGGGCTTTTGCCCGAAACGTCGATTTTCCTGCTCATTGGATGCTGTCTGAACTGCTGTGCTTTTCCAGCACCACTCTAATCCAGGAATGGAAGGTAAATTTAGCAGAGAAGCCAGTGAGGCAGAAATGGCAGGAGTTTCTAAGGGTAATTCAGGAGGCACAGTAGAAATTTATGCAAAAGAAGAAGGAACATACTAAAAGGAGGACGAGGCAACCATAGCTGATAAGAGAATTTGGGGATAGGATAAAAGCAAAAAAAAAGAAAATGCATACAATGTGCTGAAGATTTGTGGGAAGCCAGATAATTGGAAAGCTCGAAAAACTGCCAGAGGATAATCAAAAAAACAGGAAGGGGAGAGAAGCTGAAATATGAGACCAAGTGAAGTAGTAATGTCAAAGAAGATTGCAAGAGATTTTTTTTGATATCTAAGGGGCAAGAGTGGATGTTGGATCTCTGGAAAATGAGGCTGGAGAAGTAGTAATGCAGAACAAATAAATGGCGGGAGAACGGATTAGGCACTTTTGCAAGGATAATCAAAAAAACAGGAAGGGGAGAGAAGCTGAAGTATGAGACCAAGTGAAGTAGTAATGTCAAAGAAGATTGCAAGAGATTTTTTTCGATATCTAAGGGGCTGGATGTTGGATCTCTGGAAAATGAGGCTGGAGAAGTAGTAATGCAGAACAAATAAATGGCGGGAGAACGGATTAGGCACTTTTGCACCAGTTTTCACAGTGGAAGGCACCGGCAACACATCAGAATTTCAAGAAAGTCAGGCAGCAGATTCTTGAACAATATGTAATGGAACCAAAGAGGGAGCAAGCTATCCTAGATCTGGTCCTGTGTAAAGAGACAGGAATAATTAATGACCTTGTAATTAGGGATCCTCTTGGAAGGAGTAATCACAGTATTGTTGAAGTTAGAACACAAATGGAGAGTATGAAGATAAAATCCAATACCAGGCTCCTGTGCTTAAACAAGGGAGACTACAATAAGATGAGGGAGGACTTGACGAGAGTAGACTAGGGACAGTTGACGAGCAGTGGAGGACTTGCAACGCAATTTTTTAAAGTGCTCAGCGAAAGAATATTCCGGTGAAAAGTAAGAACTGGAAGAAAAGGGTTAGTCTGTCATGGGTGTCTAAGGAAATATAGGAGGCTATCAAGTTGAAAGAGAAGTCATACAAAGTGGCCAAAAACAGCAGGAAACAAGAAGATTGGGAAAACTTTCAATGCCAACAGAAAGCCACAAAAAGAGCTATAAAGAAAAATAAGACAGAACATGAGGGAAAACTAGCACAGAATATAAAGACAGATAGCAAAAGTTTCTATAAATATATAAAATGAATAAGAGTGGCTAAAGTAAATTTTAGTCCTTTAGAGGATGAGAAGGGGCATTTAGTTATGGGATATGATGAAATGGCCTAGGCATTGAATAGGTATTTTGTGTCGGTCTTCACAGTGGAGGACATGAATAAGTATAGTATAGCCTAGTATAAATACCTCCCTATTTCTCCCTTTTTTTAGCTTTGACAAAGGGTCAGTTAGACTCGAAATGTCAGCTCTTTTCTCTCCTTACAGATGCTGCCAGACCTGCTGAGATTTTCCAGTATTTTCTCTTTTGGTCTCAGATTCCAGCATCCGCAGTAATTTGCTTTTAATAACATGCCAGTGATTGACAAAATGACAAAAATAGGTAAGGATCTGGGAAGAATCATTATTATGGAAGAGGTAGTGTTGGGCAAGCTAATGGAGCTAAGGATAGACAAGTCTCCTGGCCCTGATGGAACGCATCCCACGGTAGTAAAAGAGATGGCGGGAGAAATAACAAATGCATTTGTGGTATTTTCCAAAATTCGCTGGTGTCTGGGGCAGTTCCAGGAGTTTGGAAAACAGCAAGTGTGATATAGACAAAAAAGGGAGACAGATAAAAGACGGGGAATTATAGACTGTAGTGGGAAAGATTTTGAGTCTATAATCAAGGAAGAAATAGCAAGGCATCTCGATAGAAATTATTTTGTTGGGCAGCATGGGTTCATGAAGGGCAGGTCATGCTGAACAAATCTTTTGGAATTCCTTGAAGACATTATGAGCAAGGTGGACAACAGGAACCCAATAGATGTGGTGTACCTTGATTTCCAAAAGGCCTTTGACAAGGTGCCACACAAGAGGCTGCTGCACAAGATGAGGATGCATGGCGTTAGGGGTAAAGTATTAGTGTGGTAGAGGATTAGTTGACTACCAGGACGCAACGAGTGGGATAAGTGAGTGCTATTCTGTTTCGCAATGAGTAACTAGTGGTGTGCGTCAGAGGTCAGTGTTGAGACTGCAATTATTCACAATTTACATGGACGATTTGAAGTTGGGAACCAGATGTAGTGTGTCAAAGTTTGCAGATGACACTAAGATAAATGAGAGAGCAAAGTGTGCAGAGGACTGTGAAACTTTGTAGAGGAATGTAGATACTTTAAATTGGTGGGCAAATATCTGGCAGATGGAATGCAATGTTAATAAATGTGAAGTCAGCCATTTTGATAGGAGTAACAGTAAAATGAATGGTAAAAGTTGCAGCATGCTGCTATGCAGAGATACTTGGATGTCCTTGTGCATGAATCACAGAAGGTTGGTCTGCAGGTACAACAAGTAATTCGGAAGGTAAGTGGAATTTTGTCCTTTATTGCTAAAGGGATTGAGTTTAAAGCAGGGAAGTTATGTTGCATCTGTGCAGGGTGCTGGTGAGGCCACACCTGGAGGACTGCATATAATTTTGGTCTCCTTACTTGAGAAAGGATGTACTGGCACTGGAAGGCGTGCAAGAGAAGTTTACTACGTTGATTCCAGAGTTGAGGGGGTTGGCTTATGAGGAGAGACTGAGTAGACTGGGATTAAATTCATTGAAATTTAGAAGAATGAAGGAGGATCATACAGAAACATATAAAATTATGAAGAGAATAGATAAGATAGAAATAGAGAGGATGTTTCCACTGGCAGGTGAAACTAGGACAAGAGGGCATAGCCACAAAATTAGGGGGAAGAGATTTAGGACTAAATTGAGAAGGAACGTCTTCACCCAGAAGGTTGTAAATCTATGGAATTCACTGCCCAGTGAGGTAGTTGACACTACTTCGTTAAATGTTTTCAAAGCTAAGATAGATTTTTGAACAGTAAAGGAATTAAGGAATATGGTGAGATGACGAGTAAGTGGAGCTGAGTCCATGAAAAGATCAGCCATGATCTTATTGAATGACGGAGTGGGCTCGAAGGGCCCCATGGCCTAATCCTGCTCCTAGTTTTTACGTTCTTATGAATATAATGGCCATCAGTAAGGAGGTAGTGCTGGGGAAGCTGAAAAATTCGAAGGCCGGCTAATCACCAGACCAGATGGAGTACATCCTAGAGTTCTTGAAGGGTCCCAGAGAACTGGATAGTGGCTAATGTAACAACCTTATTTAATAAGGGAAGGATGGAGAAGATGGGAAGCTGTTAACCTGACCTCATCATTGCTATGATTTTAGAGTTCATTATTAAGGATAAGATTGCTGAGTATTTGGAACTACATAGTAAAATAGGGCTGAGTTAACAAAGCTTCATCAAGGCGAGGTTTCCTGACAAATCTGTTTGAATTTTTTAAGGCGGTAACAAACAAGTTCGACAAAGGAAAGCCAGTGGGTATGATCTATTTAGATTTCCAGAAGGCCTTTGACAAGGTGCCACACAGGAGGCTGCTAAATAAGTTAAGAGCCCATGATAATAGGGGCAAGGTACTGTCATGGATAGAGGATTAGCTGACTGGCAGAAGGCAGAGAGTCAGGGTAAAGGGATTTTTTTTGAAGATGGCATTTGGAGAGTTTCGCAGGGGTCACTGTTAGGACCACAAATATTCATATTATACATTAACAATCTGGGCAAAGGAACTGAGGGCATCGTGACTAGGTTTGCAGATGACACAAAGATAGGCAGAGGGATAGTATTGAGGATGTGGGAAACTGCAGAAGACTTAGAACATGTTACACAAGGGATCAAGGAAGTGGCAGATGGAATACAATCTGGCAAAATGTGAGGTTATACATTTTGGTAGGATGAAAAGAGATGTAGACAATTTTCTAAATGGAGAAAGACTTCAGAAATCTGAAGCACAAAGCGACTTGGAAATCTGAGTTCAGTTTCTCTGAAAGTTAAATTGCAGTTTCAGTTGGCGGTGAGGTAAGCAAATGTAATGTTGGCATTCATTTCAAGAAGACTACAAAACAAAAGCAGAGTTGGACTGCTGAGGTTGCATAAGAATATCTGAAATTTTGTGAACATTTTTGGGCACTGTATTTAAGGACAAATGAGCTGGCATTGGAGAGGTTTCAGAGGTTGTTTACAAGAATCAGTCCAGGGATGAACGCTTGTCATCAGGGAAGCAGTTGAAGACTCTGAATTGATGCACAATGGAGTTCAGAAGGATGAAGAGGAAATCTGATTGAAACTTGCAGGATACTGAGAAGCCAAGATAGAATGGTCATGGAGAAAATGTTTCCACTAATAGAAGAGACTCTGACTTGGCGGCACAGCCTCAGGGTGAAGGGGTGATCATTTAGAACTGAGATAAGGAGGAATTTCTTCAGCCAGAGGGTGGTGATTCTGTAGAACTCATTGCCACCAAGGGCTGTGGAAGCCAAGTCATTGAGTGTATTTAAAGGAGAGATGGATAGGTTCTTGATAATTAAGAGGATTGAAGGTTATCAGGAGAAGGCAGCAGAATGGGAATGAGAAACCTATCCGCCATGATGGAATGGCAGAGCAGTCTTGATGGGCTGAATGGCCTAATTCTCCTCATATACCTCATATTGTCTTATTTCAGTTTTGAATTATTTTAAGTGACAAACTGCAGAGTATGCAAGTTGACCATGTCACAGCAAGGGAAGCAAGGCTTCTGGGACCTGAATAAATAGAACAACTAACCATGTATCTCCCGAATCAATCAAACTGAACAATCAAGACATGAGAAGCGCAAGGACTAAAATGGAAGCAACATGGGTGATTTCAATACCAAATCCATCACTCACAGAGAAAGAGAGAGGAAAAGAAAGCTTGGATTAAGTGAGAGAGATAGAGAGAGAGAGAGGAGAATATAAAAAAGAACACTAAAATTAGAAGAACATAAAAAAAAACTAAGGAATAGGAGTAAAATTAGATCAACTCAGCCCCTGAGCTAGTTACATTATTCATTACAAACAACGCTGATCTCCTGCATCAATGTCATCTTTCCACCTATTCATCATATCCTGTCTGTCTTATCATTGAATATATTCAACAATCAAACATCCATAACCCACTGACTCACGAAAATCCTAAAGATTTACAACCCTTTAAATGAAGGAGATCCTTCAAATATCCTTTAAATGATTGACCCCTTAACCTAAGATTGTGCCTCTGTGCTCCAGATTCCCCAACCGGTGAAAAAGTCTCCAGAGTCTGACAAGCTCTTCAGAATATATGTTTCAAACACCTCATTCTTCTAAATTCCAGAAATTGTAGCTCCTATTTACTCAGCCTGTCACCAAAAGGTCAGCTCTCTCATCCCGTGGAGCAATATAATGATCCTTTCCTGTATCATCTCCAAGGTGAGTAAATCCTTCCTTAAATATGGAGAACACATTTCATACAGTCCTTTGGGTGCATTTTCCAAAACCCTGCACACTTGTAACAGGACTTCGTAATTGCTTGTTGTACCAATATGTTACCTTTATGTTTGTCAGATGAGTACTGTCAAGTTCTTTTAAACATCAACATTTACAAGTTTCACACTATTTCTTTTAAATATCTGTTTTCTGTTCTTCCTATCAAAGTGAATCACCTCACACTTCTCCACATTGTTTACTTGTCCTGTCTTTGTAGTCTTTTTGTGACCTTCTTAAAGCTTACAATCCTCCTTGCTATGAATACAATACATTGTATTTTCATCAAACTCATTTAATTCATTCATTTCTTTCAGGGTGATGAATCTTTGGTATTCTCTATCCCAGAGGTCTGTGGAGGCTTAGTCATTGACTTTATTCAAGAGAGACATATGTAGATATTAAAATTTCAAATGATGTGGAAATCTTGCTAGAAGATGACATTCAGATAGAAAGTCAGACACAATTTAGTTGAAAGGTGGAACAACTAAAGGGGCTGAATGGTCTACTGCAGCTCATAATAGAAATGTTCAAATGTCACAATAAGTATATCTTCCAATGTTTTCTTGTCATTGATATTTTAACTTATGTACCTTATTACTCAAACTTGGAATGTGAGGTGTGTTCTGAGGTATTTTTGAATCCTATTGGTGGCACTGTGATAATTGTTTTAATGTTCAACGAGATGTATAGTATGTCAGGAAGTGACAAGTGATAGCTGCTGTGTTCTGGTTTAGAATATGTAACTTGAAGTTTGGAAAATTTGGTTCTCAGAAATCTCTCCAAATGGTATGAAAGGAATTTGCAACTGTCATTTTATTCTTCCCAACTGTAATTTCTAATGTGCAAAATGATAATTTCAATAGTTATTTCAGTAATTATACATTTTGCAATAATTGTGGACATCCATTGAATTGTATTTGCAGATAAAACTAATTTACTTACATTGGAGCATTCTGATGTGGTGTGTGTAACCCAGCTCTTTGTTATTCCAGTCACATTTGGGAGAATGGTTTTCTTGTCATGTTTACCACAAGGTAAAATACATAAATTATGTGCTGCAACACTGAATAGACGTGCCAGTCTGTATCTCTCTAATTCTCCAAACTGCTTTGTGCTAAAACAGAACTGCTCAAGCAATGACTTAATCTTTAAGAAATCAAGTTTATTGTAATTCAGAGCACCATATTTGCTTGCAGCATGCACATTTAAAGTGTATAGGTACTACAAAACAATTTGTTCTATCCTAAGAGAACACATTTTATGTAAAATTTAATTTATGTTCTAAATTAAACAAATGGGAATCTATTTATGTACAATTAAAATCATATGGCCTGTTAGGGCCTGCAGAAGAATTTGACACATCTCCAGTGTCCAACGTATTCTGATTGCTTCAATGCCTGCATTGATGAAGCAATCAATTCTAAACATGTAGATACGTGCACTTACAGACACACTATTCAAAGATCTTATCAATTTTTTTAATGGACTTGCTTTCTACATAACTTCCCCCAAACCAAATAATCTTAATTTGTCATCTTTCAAAACATTTTCTATTCAACAATCACCTTCCATAGAATATGCAGGAATGATTTGGATTCTGTGGGTAGAATCTTCTTTGTGGTGTCTAAGTCCAGCATTAGTGGGCAGGAGTGGCTGTCCTTTCCACTTGTGCGCTATTTGGCTTTTCTCAGGTGTTTTCACAACTGGCAGCTCAGTATGTGTGCATGCACAAGAAGAATAGTGATTCATGTCAGCCGCAGTGTTTTTGTTCCGTTTGGGACTCAGTGGGATCAGTCATCCAGCTGCCATTTTTCAATGATTGAAAACCAGAGGCATGAATCAGCCTGTATTGGTCACCCTGAACTCTGTACTCCACCTTCCTTCCTCCCTCCCATCTCAACATCCCTACTATCACCACCAATTCCCCAAGCTGTGACAAACAAGAAAATGAGGTGATCTCATGGTTCAGTGATACCTTGCACACTGGATTGTCTGGGCAAGATGGTTTCTCCAGAGATTCCAGTGGGAGACCTCCTGTCAGATCAAGGAATCTGGATGAAGGTGGCAGGGAAGGTCAGTACCTGTGTGGCTTATTGTAGAATCTGGATGCAGTGCTGATAAAGGATGAACAATCTCATGTGATGAACAAAGGTAAATGGCACCATCTAGGCACTGAGAACTGACACTTATTGGGGTGTCAAAATGTCTAAACTGTGCCACTGCAGTGGGATGTCAGATAGTGCAAGCCTTGTTGCCAGATAATATGTATACATTAAATGTGTGACAGCTAACGTACTGGTGAAACCGGTAAGCAGGGGTCAGTTGGATTATTGGATGATATGAGGGAGAATGAGCATGTATTTATCCCAATGCAGCGAGACTTTTTTTGTGAAGCACTGGAAAATTGGACATAGCTTTGCAGGGTGGAGGCAAGAAAAATCTTCTCCCTGACTGGAGTTTTCCCTGCTGGGAATACCAGTCTCAGAACAGGAAGTAGCCAATACATAACCGTGATATGAAGGACTCCATTCTGTTGAGGCATTGTGAATATTTGGAAGTCTCTTGCCTGTAGGTACGTGAAGATTTAGTCACAGAGTATGCTCAATTATTGCATTGAATAATTTCTGGATGAGAAAGATATCTAGGGCTATAGGGATGATAAGGGAATACAACAATGAGTTAGGGCAGTCATAATTTAGAATGGCGGAACATAATTCAGCATCCAATTGGGCCTACTTCTGTGCTCTTTTCCATATCCATATATCCCTGTGTCTGCTTTTCAAAATTCTCAGCAAAGCATCCTATCCAGTTGGAGCAGGTGTTGAGGTATCATGAGTACTTCCACACTGTGTAGCTTTTGGTGTAGTGTGGATAGGAGCTTGTTTCAGTGCCAGATTGTAATTATATTTGAGGTCACAACAAATCACACTGTTGTGCTGATACCAATGCATCAAGTAGCTCAAAGGCTAGGCTTTTCTGTATAGATTGAGGTATGCAAGGCTTGCATTACCAGCAGAGCTGAATTAAAGAAGAACATTTTATTTAAGGAAACAAAAGCCTATGTAACTTAAATAACTCAATGATGTGTGACCCAAATCACAAACAGTGAGCAGGTAACTCACTTTGCTTGGAATCTGATTGTTCTAACACAGTCTGTCTACCTTATCTAAACATTTACCCTGGCTTTTTCTTATCCATTCTCTACATCTTGGTCACTTTCACCACTATTGCCTTCCCTTCCTCAATAAAGGAGACATCTCCGTTCCATATATCTTTCTCTGCAAAGTCATACCTTTGTTGAATGAGGTTGAGCAGGGTAATGGTCCAAACCCAACTGCAGATTAATGGGGTGCAAAGCTCTTTCTGGTGACAAAGACAGCTGATTGATCCCAGAAGCTCTTTTGGCAATTTATGTTCAATCTGGGTGCAACCTGCAGGAATTGTGTCATAGTAGCAAATCCCATTGTCCTGTCTGTCTGGCTGTCTGGATCCAAGGAGAAATTCAGAAAATCCTGGGTACTGAGAAGACAGCATATGTTAAACTACTGGATAAGCTCGCATATCAAAACTGGAATATTCTGCAGAAGATCCCCCATAGAGTGCTGGGAATTTCAAATTCCTTTTGACCCGTTTCTTTGTTCTCTCTGGGCTTCATCTCCGCCTATTGTTTACTCCTCCCCACTCCCCCCACTCGAACTTCAGCATATGTACCAACCTTTTCCTGGCTACAATCAGTTCTGAGGAACGGTCACCAGACCCAAAACATTACATGTGCTTTCTCTCCACAGATGCTGCCTGACTTGCTGATTTTTTTCCTCACATTTTCTGCTTTTGATAGGAATAGCATTGACACTGTGAATTTCTTACTCCTTCACATTCTCTGTTGTCCGAAAAAAAATTGAGAATTTGCTTCCCCTATGATTAGTGAGTGCTTTTATTTGTCCACTGACTAGGTAAATATAGCAAGAATATGGGATTTAACAGAGAAACCTTTCTCTATATTCCAGATCACTCAGATACCTGACACCGAAATTTCATGTAATTGGTCAGTTGTTTGCATAGTTAAGAAACAGCATTCAACTTATACAGAAACAAAAACTGAAATTACTGGAAAAGTTTAGCCGGTCTGGCAACACTTGTAGAGAGAAGCCAGAGTTAACATTTCAGGTGCAGTGATCCTTCCTTAGAACTTTCAGCATCCGCAGTTCTCTCAGTTTTTATTCAAATAACACAGTATGGAGATAATTTTCTGCAAGGATGCTCCCAATTGTCTGCTGCGGCTAAATCTCTGGCCTTTCATAGTGGACAACTGGGAGACTCCCTGCATAAATTTAATCCATATGTATTTACAGTAATTACAGTATTTACTCCGAAAATAACAATGATGCTTCTTTGGCTATAGTCTTCAAAATAAAATTTATGTTTGAAACATAGTCATTCACTTCTTATGTGGCAATAGGCTACTACAGAACCTCTGGCCAAATATAAACGAATAGTTGGAAGTTTCCAGCTGCAGGCTGTTTTAACAAAGTAAGTATAGTCATTGCCTCTGCAGCCTGTCAGCACCACGTCTGCACTCCAGTAATCATCATCCATCAGACGTATGAATTGACTGGGAAAGGCTGATTCAGCTTTCTATACCAAATACATTGAAAGAAGTATTCGATGGATCCTTATTCATGTACAAAAGAAGCAACCTGAGCACACACAAAACTTTGTGAACTCCGCACATATCTGCCTGGTGCTGAAGTGTGAAAATCAGCACGTATGCTTCCAAATGTTTGCTGAAACAGTCAGCAAGAATTAATTTGATGAATAGTCTAACTTGTGGAACGCTATTCAGTTAATTGCTCTGTTCATTCTCTGAAGCTCTACAACTTTTCCCATTCAAATAGCATCCAATTCCCTTTTGAAAGTTGCTATTGAATCTACTTGTCTTTCAGACAATGCATTCCAGATCACTGTTCACACATCACCACTAGTACTTCTGCCTATCACTTTATGTCAGTGTTCTCTCCAAACTGGACACATGAAACAGTTTTCTTTATTTATGCTGTCAAAATTGTTCATGATCTTGAACATCATTATTTGTAAACTTCCTGTTCCATACAATGAAAAACTGCAGGATATTCAATACTTTCAGCTAACTAAAATCCCTCAACTCCTATAGCATTCTAATAAATCTCAAATGAAACCCATGACTTTTCCAGTAATAACCTTAATGCTCACTAGGATGAAGGCAGATATAATCATGGGGATACACAATGGTGAGGATCCACATTATGTGAACCTCTTCATATTTTCACTGGAAACATTATCAGTGAAAGCTGAAAACTTACACAGAAATTCAGGTACGCTTACATTGTTAAGCTATTATTCATGATGATATCCAGTCCATTGTTCTAATGTGCATTGAACTGGCAATTATGTCCCAGTATTGTAAAGAATTAAATGTTGTAAAAATGTTTAATTTCATTATTTGTTTTTTTTAGTCATACAACTTTCCGGTTGGGAATTAAAATGTTAAGTATATGAAAGTTTAAGATACGGGTAAAAAACCTTGAAGAAAGTACAATTCAAACAAATTTCATTCCTAAATTTATGTGGTATCAGCCCATTGATAACTTTTTTTTATTGTCTAGTGGGAAGTTAAAAGTCAATCATATTAGTATTAGTCTAGTCTGTCGGACCAGATAAGGATAACAGATTTCCTTTCCTGAGGAATATTACTGAATTAGTGATTAGGTGGGTCAATCATTGGGAATAGTTGCAAGTGGTTATCGGGTTACTGTAATGCCAGCTGTTTATTCTCAGTTTTTATGGAATTCAAACATCGCCATTGACCCTGGCAAGATTTGAACCGGTGTGCTAGAACATTAGCCTTAGTTTCTGAATTACTAGCCCAGTGAATTAATACAATGCTATTGCATCTGCACTCCCAATATAATTAGAATTGAAATTAGAATGAGATATTATTGTCTTGTATACTCAAGTACAGGGACACAGGAGTACAGTGAAAAGTAAACAACAATGCCATTCTCAGGGACATCTTAGGTACAAAGTAGAAAAATAAGGAAATATCGTTAACAGTTCAACATCGCAGTTCTTCTTAAGTGCTTAGCCATGCTGGGCTAGCACTTAACATAAGGATTCGAACTTCTCCATGCTGGGTTCGATCTCATTTGTATTGGGTGCAATCATCCCATAATCCACGCCACTGCAGATGCTGGGGGACCTTGGGCTGCCTGTTTTCACCACCACTGCAGATGCTGGGAGACCTCTATCACCACTGGGCTGGGTTCAATCTCTCATTCTGCTCTGCATTCTCTCACTCTCCTCTGCACTCTCCCACACACCCGCTTGCTGTCCTCCACATTGGGCTCTCCTTTATCCCATGCTGTCTTGCTTTCTCCACGCTCTCTCTCTGTTTCCCAGGCTGGTTTGATCTCTCGACAGAAGATAAGTAGATTAAAGTAAGAAAAAAATCTTTGAAGAGAAAATAGTAAAAGTGGACGGAACAAATGAGCACTGCTAGTCCTCAGTCAAATTACTGTTCAAATGGAAAACTTTATTCTGCTCCTGTGCTCATAGTAAAAAGATTATAATGTGCACTTTTGGAAATATATGGAAGAACGGGTTTGTTTTAAGATAGCTCAGGAAAACAGTTTGACTTTGGAACGTAAACTAGGGAAGTTTCAAATATTCATGCAGTTTCCTGGATTAAAGAAGGTAAAACCAAGTCATAAACATTGGGTTTCTAGATGGAATGAGTACATCCAGTAAAAGAACTATTAGTTAAATTAAAGATCCAAACTGTTTGGGTGGGTCCCAGAATCAAAGATTTGTTTTGAAGGTGAGAGTAAATTAATTTATATTTCTGTTGGGAATATCTTGAGTGTTCTACTTTGCTATGGAAATAGGCTACATAAGCAGTTAGCTTTTACATTAGAACATAACACTTGGGAGCAAGAGAAGGCCAATTAATCCCTCAAGCTTGCCCCACCATTCAACAAGACCATAGCTGATTTGCTCCAGACCACACTTTTCTTTCATGTCAACAGAGTCGTCAATTCCCCTCTGACAAAACAGCATTAATCACAATAGCTGTCTGGACTCTCATCACTGGACTTAAAATTTTAGTGCTGTTTTCTCTTCACTGGTTGACTTTCTCCAGCAATTTCTGTTTTTGTCTGGTTCAGATCTCCAGCATCAACCAGCTCTTTGTTTTATTTTTTATTCTAAACTACAATCCCCTAATAGTAAAGAATAAATTTCATTTTGCCTTCTTAATTACTTGCTGCACCTGCATGCTAGCTTCTCTGACTCATGCACAAGAACATCCAAATCTCTCTGAGCCTACTGAAGTTAGAAAGTTGATTATGGAATTTATGTGAAAGTACATTATTGGTAAATCAAGATACTCATGATGACAAACATAATACATACTGAACTAACCTCCAGATATAATTGTATTTATGTAGGAATACCACCATCAGCAACCAGGGCTGAAACTCATTCCTCTTTTGTTTTGTTTCCTAATTATTAGTCAGGAGTTACCTCATTGCCTTGATTATGTTTAGACAGGATTACAGTGGAACTAATTTCAATACCCAATTCTGTGATTCAAGTCTAAACATTGTTTTGAAAACATGATAAAATATCTGGAATGATAGTCTTTTGCACATATTTGTGACTCCAGATAGTGACTTCCATTGGAGCTGCCAAGAGTTAAACCTGCAAACATTGTTGACAAACCTAAGAGTTCTCAACTCTTATCTTAACATATCTTGCAATAAAGTTGAAGAGCAGAAAATGACAACACTTTAAATGTATGAGTATTTGTCCATGTTTGGACCTGCTGTATTTTGGATACAAAACGTGGTTATACCTGTAACATGATCTTGCAATTGTTTGTTTTTCTTTTTCATTTATCTTGTTGCTATGGTTTCTATTGTTGATTTTAAAATATTAAGAGACTGTTGAGTCATAATTGTAGGATTGAGCAAAAATCCTCATCATCTGAACAAGACTTTTCAAAACTTTTAAAAGTAAAGTGGCCAGTTGGGCTGAGCGCTGGGAAAAGTACACAAACACAGAGATGGCTGCCGGGAGCCATTGTTCCAATTTACATCTCTACTCTAAGAGAACAATCAACCAATCCTAACACACTAGACCAAAGCTAACTCTTACACTTCAGGCTATCCAGCACAGACCAGTGTGGAGCTTACACAGATACTGAACATTCAACTTCAATCAAAAATCATTCACACGTACTCTTAACTATGGGGAAGCCAATTGACTTCAAAAGAAACTCCAACAACTCAATAACAAGCAGGGATTTGGCATGAAGATAAGGGGCCCACAGTCAGTAGAATTGCAGACTCCAACCTCACCTGAGGCAGCTATTTCGCGGCAGCGTTGCCTGTTGCTATCTTCATGCAGTTCCCAAGAACTTTCCCCAGGAGGTGTTCCAAAGAGCTATCTCCAGAATAAGAATTCCAACAGCTGATACCAGCAACTATTTCCAAGAGCTATCTCCAGAAAGGGGATCCCTAAAACAATTCCAAGAGCTACCGACGCAAGCCTGTTCCAAACGAGGGGAACCAACGGCAAATAACCATCATCAACCGACCTAAAAATTAGCAAACTCCAAAAACGACTGGCCTGACTGGCACAAGGCCTCAGACACATCCTGAAGTGAAAGCCCTGCCCGCAAAACCAGCAGAAAGTAAGGAAAACCAAGTACTTAACCAATAGATCCAATACACATCCTACCACATCGGCAGACTTAACCCAAACTGAAGGCCTGCGCAGTCTGAAGCCTTCATCCATGTACCTGGTAAGATGTAATTCAAAGTAGCATTTCTTCAATGGTGAGCAAACTCCCGAGACCCCAAAGTTTCTGACCTAGCTAACAGAGAGGGGAAGTTGGGTGGCGACAGTGCATTGGACTCCAAGGGTACGAAGCCTGATTAAAGTTTCTGTGATTAAACTGTTGTTTTTATGTTCGAATAGTGATTAATCTGTGTTTGATTTAATAATTTATTTAATAACTATCGTCTGTATAATAGTTAAAAATCACACAACACCAGGCTATAGTCCAACAAGTTTAATTGGAAACACTAGCTTTCGGAGCGTGGCTCCTTCACCAGGTGGTTGAGGAGGACACAATTGTAAGACACAGAATTTATAGCAAAAGTTTACAGTGTGATGTAACTGAAATTATACATTGAAAAATACCTTGATTGTTTGTTAAGTCTGTCATTGGTTGGAATGACCATGTTAGTTTCACTTCTTTCATATGTAAATCACACAACATTCTGTTGTCAGGTTTTTGTGTCAATGTTTTGCCTCTTATGAATCTAGAAGCTGAAGATTTTCATCTCGCACTCATCAGAATTAGGACTCAAGAAAGAGATTTAGAGTTAAGGATACACCATTTTATCCAGCATGAGAAGAAAATGATAACTGGTTGAGCACTCATTGACATGGAGATTCAATAAGGACAGTTAATGTCAATCTTAATTCTCAAGCCCAGGCAGATAGATATGTGTAGTTCCTGAGGACCAGAGGAAGAGATTCTGCTCGAGAGCTGTCGGTTTGACGCAGCGGACGTGTGCTGGCGGGGGAGAAACCGCGGGGATCGTGTTGCGAGCCGTCGGAGCTGCTGGAGACCATCGCTGGATCGTGATTGGCCGTTGGAGGATCGTTGGGTTGTGCTGACCTGCTCTTGGTGGATCTTTATGCTGGCTTCGGCCTAACGCCAATTCAGGTACCAGCCAACCTCAGAGCTATGGCCTCAGCAGCCGCTCGCAGCCCTGGCCAGGGCATTCGCAACACAGGGTGGAGGAGCGCACACCGGTCGATCGGACGGTGTTTGTGAAGAAGATTTTGCTGGAGTGCTGCGGGTTCGAAGCAGCGGACGTGCACTGGAGAGAGTACCGATGTGGACGATCCTTTCGGGATCTGGACCAGCAAACGACAGGTCAGGGTAACCCTGAGGGTCGATGCCAGTGGGAACATCCTCCACCCACCCTCCAGCTTTGCCATCGGAGGAAGCAGAGGTTACCTGACATACGCAGGGCAGCTAAAAGTGTGCCGAACCTGCGGGAGATCAGGCCACATGGCGGCAGATTGCAAGGTGACCGTCTGCCAAAACTGCAAGCAGGAAGGCCACCCGACCAAGGAATGTAAGGAGGCCAGGAACTGTAATCTGTGCGGAGAGGCGGGCCACATGTACAAGGCCTGCCCAAGACGAGGGGCCGCCACCTACGCACAGATGGCCGGAGGTGGCAACACGAGCCGTGGACCGCCTAAGACCAGCAAGGTACCACAAAACAGCACGGGAACGGTGTCTGTAGGCACCCAGAAGGAAGGGCAGCCTGTAGCGGAGCAGACGGCAGACAGCGGGGAGATGCAGCAGCTGATCCAAGATCCTTCAGGACAGACGGAGGAAATGGAAGAGGAGGGATCAAAGGAAGCAGAGGATTGGATTACCGTGAAAAG
>NC_057715.1:42670056-42703402 GCF_004010195.1 Chiloscyllium plagiosum
CCCGACTGAGTGCTGCAGTCTGGCACATTCCAAGGTCCAGGACTACGTGTTGAGGGTTGCGCTGAAGCTTGGGGCAGCTGCCGCCAAGGCGCGGTGTGGAAAGACCACTGTGTAAAGTCTGCCTGCCTAATGAAGAACAGGGGGCTTATGCAGTCTTTTGGGCTCTGCTGACGCCTCAGTTAATTATATGGGCATATGATTGAAAAATGTACAGACCTGTATAAAAATGATAAATTCTGATCTCTGTATGTACATGTTTACATATGTATGGCATGACCAACCGTACAGACCATCAAATTATTTTATGAATAAAGTATATTTTTGAAATTAAAAAAAAGATAGATTTTGATTGGTCAGGGCGTTAACATGGAGAAGCAGCAAAGTTTGGCTGTCTCTATTGCCCCTTTTGTGAAGAAGGTATGCATTATGTGCACAAATTATTTTACGTTTACATAAACAGGCTCCTGTTATTTATATATATATCTATAGCTTCCAGCATACACAAATGCATCACACTGATTCCAGATTTCAGGTGTAATTCTTAGCACAATCTGGATTATTTGTTAAATGATTTCCAATATGAGAATTATACCTTTGAAGCTGGAATCCTTCATTGTATATTGAAAACTCATTTAAGACTGGTGGCAACAGCTCATGTAGCCATTTGGCTAAATGCATGTTGTACAGAGCCATTTATGAATAGTATAGGATGTAAAAAGGATGTAGAAGCTATATACATAAATTATCAGAACACTGTTTTATATGGGCAAAGTATACATTGCACCTTTTTCAAAATAAAGGGGCTGTGGAGATAACCGGACTCTGCTGCCCTGATCAATCAGAATCTACCTGCCTGGTCTGAGAATTAAGATTGACAGCTAACTGTTCTTGCTGAATCTCCATATCAATGATTGCCCAACCAATCAAAATGTCTTCTCATGCTATCTTCTCAAAATGGTGACTCTGTAGTTTAAGACTGTTTCTTGCATTCGAGTTCTGAGGAGTGAAAGAGGAAAAGTTTCAATTTCTATTCTCCTTTTAGCAATGTTTAAGTTCTATACTACTAAGCATCTCTTTTGAATTTCATTACACAGATTTTTTAATTGCTTAAATCTTCTGATCCACATGGGAACTCCTTTGTCCAATGCTGACTAGATCCAAAAAAAATTCTACCTTACCTTCCTTTGATTTTTCTGTCTGATCCTCCAATGCCGAATCCTTCCACAGGTTCTTACGGAATTAGCTGCCTTATTCTGTTGAGTAACAGATCACAAGCCTCAGAGGTTCTCAGGATTTAAGTATGAATGTATGATGAATTTGTAGGTGGTGTGTGTGACTGTGAGAAAGTATGGGGGTGAGGTAAGTGAGTAGAATGGCAGCTATAAAGGGTGGTATAGTCAGGTCAACTTTGGTTGGAGGCTAATACTGGGGTCAGAGGGTCAGGAGAGAATGGAAAAATTTGGGGGCAGTTGGTGCTCGGGGCTAAGGGACAGGAACATGAGAGTATCTTTTGGGTTGGGAGTCAGGAGAACTCAGAGGATAGACATGGAGCTTTGGCAGATATCAGAGGGCATTTAGGTGTTTAGGAGGAGGGGTCACATGTCAATTGTATAGTTACCAGGAAATGGACTAGGTCTTTTCCATCTAACATTTATGTGTAACTATCCAGAAAAGTAAATTGGAGCTGGCTGAAGTCTCTGATACTAACCCACAATTGGAGCATTTTTCAGAGTCCTCGAGAAGCAAGGGAGTTACCCTTCGAAGTTCAAACCTCCCAACAACTACACAGAGTCATTGAATGTACAAAATTAAGACTTAGACTTTTTATGTCATAAAACTATGTATTTCTAAATGATGGGCCTGGATTTATCCAGATTATCTTTTGTATCTTTTTATGCATTTTTATATTGAAAATATTGGCTTCTCTCATCATTTAGCACATTTTAGTTTTAGTTGTAAAGTATGGGAGGACTGTCTAAGAATCGGAAAAGTATTATATAACAAAGAGTCCTTTCTATCTCACATATGTGAAAGCAATGATCTTTGTGAATAAAAAGTAAAACTATGTGATATATGTAAAAAAAAACTAGATATGCTTTCATCAACTTGGGTTGAGAATATTTAGGTTTAGCTGAGAAAGGACACAACCCTCTTCACTGAGGGTTGCACATGGGGCGGCACGGTGACTCAGCGGTTAGCACTGCTGCCTCATAGCACCAGGGTCCCAGGTTCAATTCCAGCCTTGGGTGACTGTCTGTGTGGAGTTTGCACATTCTCCCCGTGTCTGCGTGGGTTTCCTTCGGGTGCTCCGGTTTCCTCCCACAGTCCAAAGATGTGCAGGCCAGGTGAATTGGCCATGCTAAATTGCCCGTAGTGTTAGGTGAAGGGGTAAATGTAGGGGTATAGGTGGGTTGCGCTTCGGCGGGTCGGTGTGGATTTGTTGGGCCGAAGGGCCTGTTTCCACACTGTAAATAATCTAATCTAATCTAATCTAATTACTTCTCTATGAAAGTGCATGGTTCTGCCGTTTCTATACTTTAGTAGCCCCTCTTCTAACAGAGTGACTTCTGATCACAGTGAGATATATCTCAATTGATTAATTGTAACAGCAATGTGCATGTATGCTCAAAACTTTAGATCCTCAGGAAATTTTAGGATTGTACATTTATTTGATTTATCTTGGCAACAGGTGCTGTACAGTTGTTTAACTAGTTTGCAAGCTGCTGGAATTAGCAGACAAGCTGGAGTTGGAGCTGCCTCCTTCCTTGAAGAAAGAAGAGATAATTACAGCAAAAGCTTAGCATTTAAATTTGCTGGAAACTCCATTACAATCTTTAGAGATGGCTAAACTTCAATGGAAAATGAAGCAGCTTGAGTTAGAGACAAAAGACAAGGAAAGAGCAACAGAAATGAACAAGTTTGAATTATGACTAAATGTAGAAGAGAGAAAAGGAGAGAAAGGAAAGGAAGAAAGAGAGAGAGTTTGAACTTCAGAAATTGGCACTTAGTTCAAAAATTAACTTTCTGAAGTAGGGAAAACTCACGTGGACGAGCAGAGAGTTAAATGGCAAGATTAGCAGCTGAAATGGCTGATGATTATGAGTTGGTCCATAAATCAAAGTTTAGCTTCCAAAATCAATTTCAGTCTGCGAGGGACAGAAATTGGGGGAAAGAGAAAGCCTCACATGGAAAGGGAAAGATAGATCTCGTTGAAAGTCATAAGGAGAACTTACCACCGGGTGAAAAGGAAACCCTTGAAGGAAAAAGAGAAGTTAACAAGCTCTGGTGTGTTCACTGCAATAGAGTAGGCCATGTGAAACCACTGTTTGGTGAGTTAGGAAAAACTCTGAGAAGCCAAATGTAGGAAAACAGGAAAGGCCAGTGAATTTTGTTGGCGTGGTAACAGAAAGCACAGTGGAGGCTCGAAAGCTGCACCAGAACTTACAACCTGGTTGGAGGTTGGTGAAGGAAGAAGTGCCAGATCATCTTAAATCCTATCCCTGTGAAGGTAAAGTTTACTCACAAAGTCGAAGAACGGCAGGTACAGAGGTTACAATATTAAGAGATACAGAATCCTCTCAATCTGTGATCTTAAAAGATGAGGAGATATGTACATCTGAAGGACTATTACCAGAAAGGTACTAGTATCGGGAATTCACCGTGAGACAAGAAGTGCTCAATTATGTAAAGTGAGGTTAGAAGGTCCAGTGAAGAGTGGAGAAACCCTAGCTCCACGAATACAATTTTTCTCTGCTAATGATATGGCTGGTTCACAGGCAGAAGTGCTGCCTTCTATGGTTGAAAGGCCAGTGGAAAGTCAGACAACTGAATTATTGCAGGACATGTATCCTGGAGTTTTCCTGACTGTGTGGTAACGGGTTCACAAAGTCACCAGTCAAAATAGGAGAGATCAAAGAGTACAGATAAGAAAGTTGAAGTGGAATTAGCAGAAACCCCATTTGATCAGATAGGGGAGACAAACCAAGAGCTGATAGATGACAAAATTTACATCTTTAGCTCAGATAAATTAACTGAGTAATAATAGAAAGATGAAAATGTAAAGTTATTGTATCAAAAGGCATAGACAGGAAAGGAATCTGAACATATCCCTGAATGTTATTATTTTTAAAATGATGCCTTAATGAGGAAATGGAGGCCATCACATATTCAGGCAGATGAGAAATGGGCAGAAGTTCATCAAGTCGTATTGCCAGTGAGTTACAGAAAGAAGGCATTGCTAGTAGCGCATGAGCTACCATTAGGGGGTCACTTAGGAGTGAGGAAAGCTCAAGCTAAAATACAAAAACATTTTTACTGGCCTAGACTGCACAAAGATTTAGTTGAATTTTACCAGTCATGTCATACATGGGCTGAGAGTGTGGAGCTGGAAAACCACAGCAGGTCAGGTAACATCTGAGGAGCAGGAGAATCGATATTTCAGGCGTAAGCCTTGATGAAGGGCTTATGTCCAAAATATTGATTCTTCTGCTCCTCTGATGCTGCCTGACCTTTTGTACTTTTCCAGCACCACACTCTCAACTCTGATCCCCAGCATCTGCAGTCCTCATTTTCTCCGAGATGTGTCATATATGCCAGGTAATTGGAAAACTACAGACAGTAATAAAACTCATACCTTTAATGCCTATTTCTACATTTGAGGAATCATTCCCAAGAGTCTTAGTTGATTGTGTAGGACCGCTACCTAAAACAAAAAGTGGGAATCAGTATTTGTTAACAATAATGGACGTGTCCACTAGATTTCCAGAGGCCTTTCCATTACGTAGTATCATAGCTAGCAGCATTGTAGAGGAAATACTCAAATTTTTCACTAGATATGGACAACCCACAAAGATAAAATCAGGTCAAGGGTCAAAGTTCATATCGAAATTATTCAAGGAAGTCATGAACAGCTTAGGAATAAAACAATTCAAATATACTACATACAATCCAGAGTTGCAGGATGTGCCAGAGCGGTAGCATCAGACATTAAAGACCATGTTGAGGGCTTATAGTCAAGACTATCCAGATAATTGGGATATAGGAATTCTGTTTGTGTTTTTTGTGATTCGAGATGCACCAAATGAATCAACCAAATTCAGACCATTTGAATTAGTTTTTGGGCATGAAGTGAGAGACCACTAAAATTGATTAAGGAGATATTAATAAGTAAGAAATCAGAGACCACATATTTGGACTATGTGTCAGAGTTTCAGGAATGATTAAATACAGAGGAGGAGTTGGCTAGACAGCATTTAAAAGTATCACAGCATACAATGAAACAGGATGCAGACAAGAAATCAAAAAGTTGCAATTTTGCTATCAGAGATAAGGTGTTAGTGTTACTTCCAGTGATAGGTGAACCTTTAAAACAAGATTTAGTGGACCTTACCAAGTCAAAAGGAAATGGAGTGAGATGAACTTTTGATAAGGATTCCAGACCGAAAGAAATCACACAGAATGTATCATGTGAATATGCTCAAAAGGTATTTTGACAGGGAAGGAAAGCCAAATAAGACTATGTTATTGGTTACAACACAGAGGGAAGTACTAAGTTCAGAGGATTCTGCAATCCTCAAATTAAATTGGACAATGAGGAAGTTGTCAAAAATTGGGATAAATGATTGAGTTATCTTCCAGGGGAAAAGTGAAATGACTTGAAAGAGTTATTACTATCACATGGGGAGATATGTGGAAATAAACTGGGAAGTACTAACCTATAATATATATGTGTGTAGTAGAGTACTAACAATTTAAAATTAGGGGGCTCTTAAAATGAAGCCATTTTTGGATATGGATATTCTTTTTAAGGGGGGAGATGTGATGATGCTGCTGCATTAACAAGGTTATTTTGTCCTTGGTTTTTTTCAGAGAGGTCGTAAAAGCAGCGATTCTGAAAAGTCTGGCTTGAATTGGTTTTAGCGCAAATATGATTTTAGCTAAGAGACACTGCCTCAGGCAAAATGCTTTCAAGGTTTTAAACAAAACACTTGTACAATTAAAGTGAAGTGGCCAGTTCTCTCAGCTCAGCTTTTCTCTTGGGGAAAGTGAGGACTACAGATGCTGGAGATCACAGTTCAAGAATGTGGTGCAGGTCAGGCAGCATCTGAAGAGCAGGAGAATCGACATTTTGGGCATAAGCCCTTCATCAGGAATGAGACTTGTGGGTGGGGTGGGGGGGGGGGGGGTGCGGCGTGGGGTTTGCTATTTTCCCTCCCCTCACCTTATCCCTGTCCCAACCTTCCAACTTGACACCGCCCTCTTGAATGGCCCTACACTTCCATCTTCCTTCCGACCTATTTCTCCACCCTCCTCTCTGACCTATCACCTTTACTGCCCACTTTCATCTACCTATTGCATTCCCAGTTATTTTCCCACCCAGCCCCACCCCTCCCCCTCCCATTTATCTCTCAGCCTCCTTGGCCCACAAGCCTCAGTCCTGTTGAAGGGTTTATGCCTGAAACGTCGATTATCTTATTCCTCAGATGCTGCCTGACTGGCTGTGCTTTTCCAGCACCACACTCCTAGACTCAGCTTTTCTCTGGTTCGATTTGTTTTTTTTTAGCCAGTGTGGATAATCTGTTGGGTTTTCAGATATATTAAGGTATTCAGTATTCTGTTCTCCTTTGTTTTTGTTTCATTCAGTAGTCTTGTAAATAACCAACAAAAGGAGCAGAGCTCTGAAAGCTTGTGCTTCCAAATTAACCTGTTGGACTATAACCTGGTGTTGTGTGATTTTTAACTTTGTATACCCCAGTTCAACACCAGCACCTCCACATCTTAGACCACTCAAGACATTGAACAACACTTTGTTTGATCTATGCCACCACCATCATCTTCCCAACCTGATTACGTGGGCCACTTCTCATGGTGCCGTCCCAAATGTGTGAAAGGAGGTGATACATATGCAAGTACAAGCTTCCAGATGCTCGATCATGCAAGTTCAAGGAAGAAGCACGTGCTGAAAAAGGAGACCAGCCAAGTACCTTCCGAAAGACTAGTGGCACAGCGACTTCCAACACACATCTGCAGAAGTGCCTCACTCATCATCATACAAACCCACATATTGCTTACCATCCTGGAAACTCTGCAGATTATGGATTTCATCACACAATTCAGTAGAAGTTTATTTCTAAATTTGTATTTTGTCATGGATCTAAGTTATTATGATCTGTTGAAATAAGTGGGAGTCTGCAGAAAAGTTGGCATTATGGGCAAAGTAAGAGAAAAGGAGCAGAGCAAATCATGAGATAAATTAGATACCAAAACACAAATAACTGGAGGAACTCAGTGTGTCTGGCTGCATCTGTGGAGAGAAACGGTGTCAATGTTTCGAGTCCAGTTCTGATGAAGGATCAGTGAACCCAAAATGCCAACTATGTTTTCTCTTCAGATACTGCCAAACCTGCTGCGTTTCTCCAGCTATTTCTGTTTTTGATTTTGATTCCAGTATCCACATCTTTTTTGTTTTTTGTTT
This sequence comes from Chiloscyllium plagiosum, assembly GCF_004010195.1. Lineage (NCBI taxonomy): Eukaryota > Metazoa > Chordata > Chondrichthyes > Orectolobiformes > Hemiscylliidae > Chiloscyllium > Chiloscyllium plagiosum. The sequence goes on from NC_057715.1 coordinate 42,677,531, forward strand.
AGTAAGTTATGATTACTGTCAAACAATCACTTTGGCACTAAATTAACTAATATAAATGTAAAGCCTTATTTTACCAGTGTTTTGCTATTGTTGGAGATGTTGAAAATTTTTTTAAATCTCTTTTATTTTTCTTTTCAAGCTCATCTTTCGTTCACTCTCTCAATTACATGTTCTATGCTTGATTTGAAGTTGGTTTAACTGGAATATCTGCAGACCCAAGACATTAACTCAAACATTAACTTCTGTGGTTACAGGGCCCTGAAACAACCTTCTTATGGTGTCATGATATTGAACAGTCACAGTATAAATATCCTAGTGTGTGCTGAGTTAGAACACTCTCAAATACAACAGGTTAACAACTAACTATGCTCTTGAGAGTGTTAAAAGAGTGAGCACATGATCTTTCCTTGCCTAATGCAAGTGTAAGATCAGAGTCTGATATATCTGATTAGTACTAAACATTGTTGTACATGATAATATATGATATAATTACTTTGAAGTCTAAGCCTGAAGCCAGTTCTTGACTCTGCCTTCTCTTTAACCAGTCTGTCTTCAAGCTAAATTCATAGTAAGGCATCAAAGCATGCAGTTCAAGTTGAATTTTTGTTTATATTAAATTGGTTAAGGAGCTACACAATTGCTTTCCTTGTTCACCCATTTTCTAGATCACCCAATGGAGGATGTGGTGCTCTTTTAGCTTTGCAATTTATGGTAATTTCCTTCTCACAGTCTGTGCCAAGTGGCAGAGTAATGTATGGCTGGTGCTGTTCATTCACCACTAAAAGCAAATCCTGCCTGTTATTTATTTTTTCCGGTGACCAATTAAGAAACACTGACACTTACTATACTTTCCTTAAATCTTTCTAAAAAGTGTTATTCTTTTTCATGGAAATGTAAACTTTCCTCCTTGAAACACAGTAACATCCAAAAAGAAAATGCTATCAATGCTGGAAATATAAAATGAGAACATAAAATGCTGGAAATAGTCAGCAGGTCTGACAGCACCTGTGGAGAGAGAAACTTTCAGCATGTCACCTTTCTTTGCGACTATTGTCTTTATCAATGGGGAGAAGGCAGTGTGATTGTCCAGAGGAGGCAAGAGGAAATCATGGTGAATTGCTGCTCAACCTTTCCTAAGTCAAGGTCAGAAGGCCAGACAACAACATTCCCACTCTTGTGAGCAATTACTGTTGCCTTGAGGGTACTGATTGGAAAATGGCCGAAGAATACAGATTATAGTGAGTGAGGAGATCAGAAGCATTGGATGGCTGAACGAAAATATCAAAAGACATTAAAGATACAGAAAGAGGGGTCTATGTGGAGTTAGAATGTGAGAGATGGTTAAAAGGGTCTACTGAATGGGGAGGGTACCCTGACCAGGTATAAAGGCAAAGTCCCAGAAAGAAGAGCTCAATATTGAGCTGAGCTCAACATTTGTAGAGATGAAGACAAAGGGACATAAAACAAATCCATTACCAATGACAGAAATCTTTGGTCTCAGAGAGGAAAAGGGCATAAGATGTTGTCACTCCACAGCAAGAGTGTGATTAGAAGAAGCAATGGAGTCAATGCTAATTGAGGGAAAGAAAAATCTGAGGGTAGTTGGTACACATGAGTTGTTGTACTTGTGATTCTTAATCTTGAAAGGAAGAGCAAGAGTATTTTGTTCAAGTGTCAGAAGATGAAGGGTGAAATGAAACTGCCGAGCAGGATGGATTTGAAATAGTGAATCAATTCTGCTGAAGAGAGAAGTGAAACATGTTCATCTGATGGTGCACAACACTGAGTCTGGATCTGAGGATTAGGTGAGAACAGTTATCTGGGAATCATTGAATGTCTAGGAGGTGTTAACGATCATGGGTTAAAAGGGGCATTTCACTTGGAATCCACATGTAGTCAGTCAGAGCCAGGGATATTTACTGGGGAAGGAAAGTAGGTTGCGAAATGTGTCTCAGTAGATATAACATTAAACACAAGGGAAATAGAAAACAATGAAGATTTTAAAAAATGAGCAGTACATGGAAATATAATTGAAAAGTAGAGTAGAACTTCTTCAAGATGAATTTTCCTTGGACAGAAATGGCAGTGAATTAAGTATTAATCCAAAACCAAAATACTGTGGCTGCTTAAACTCTGAAGTAAAAGCAGAAAATGTTGAAAATACTCAGCAAGTCAAGGAACATCTATATGTTAGATCAGTTTATATTTTTTTCTCACATTGACTAATGAGATGAAAAATAGACTCAAGCCGGGATAATTTTAGTAAGTTGCAATTTTCACATCCCAGCAACGCAGGAAGATCCAGATACTTTGACAGCTTTAAAGACAAATGTTTTTCAGAATATAAATTTTAAACAATCTGTGGATGTTTCACTTAATTTTTCATTCTGAGAATAAATTTTAGTTTTATAATATAGAATAAATAAATTGCACTGAATTTACTGTGGAACAAATAAATTGCACCTCATGGAAAAAGATCTCATTTTGGAATGGTGCAGTTATGCTGTGTCAAGATTGCTCTTTTTTGGCATCTTACAGTTGCTAAGTATTTAGTTTGGTATCAATCTTCACAAACCTGCAAAAGGACAAAATTTAGAGCATCGAGGACTTGGAATTTTCTTGTCGATGAATGAGTTGGTTCACTTTGTAACAAATGTGCATAGAACAGCGGTAGTATTGGTCTCCTGAGATAAATTAAAATTGGGTTTTGAGAGTGCCTGAACTGCAACTTGACATTGACAATCACTTCCATCATATATAAGGTAAAGGAATATTGTCCATGAATCCATTGAGACAATAAATATATGCAAAGCAACTAGGCAAATGACAGACCTATTGAAAAAAAGAGGCAATTTTAAGTAACTAATTTTACTTTGACAATATCTGAGGATTTTCTGGCATTTTAGGTCATAATGGGTGATTTTGCATCTGCTGCTATCTTGTATAAAATCTTTACCATTGCCAATTTGTAAGTAACAGGCTATATATTTATGTGGCTTGTGAAGAAAGGAGAAGAGATAATAAGCTGAAACTTGAAACACATTGTTGTCTGTGCTTTGGACACTCCAACGAGTTTGTACATTAAAAGCACTTTACCCAAGCCGCCTTGTCAGTGAGGTGGACAAAGGGGCATAGAATTTGGGTTGTGGTTCAGCTCGATTTTATTAGCAAAATAATCCTTACTACAACTATGAGAGCATTTCCAAAGTTCCCACAATATTTATTCTCTATCTAACTCTATCCATCTGAGAAAGGATATTGTCTGCAATGATCCATATGTTTGAGCTGGATCATTGGAACCTTCCTCTCTGAGTTAGGGCTGCCCCTTTTCCATGAAGGTGAATCTTGCAGTTCCGGATGGAACCTTTTCTCTTTCTCTCTCTCTCTGTCACTCTCTCACTTTGGGTGATCAGAGGTCTGTTTCATCTTCACTGAATCTTCACTGAGGGGGTGTCATTCAGGTGTCTGTTCTTATCCCCATTAGACTGAACCTTCCAGAATATATTCTGGCCTTTGGCCAATGGATAATGAACTGGGTTCAAATCATCTAATAGGGTTACACCAACACCCTTTTCTGTTGCAATCTAGGATGATATAAAATGTACATACTCAGCCAGCCAAGATGCCAGAATATGTGGTTGACAGTTCTCCAAAACACAGCCCTATGGCAGATTGTAAGTGGTTCCCCTTGAATCTTTGATCTTGGTTTCCACTGTTCTCTGTGGATGATAGCTGGTGGCTGCTATTTAATTTAGTTTGGCCAACTTTTGAATGAACAGATATAATGTGTTCAGATTGAAAACTAAGAAATGTGAATTAATATCTGAGTCAGAAGATGGTGTGGGTGTTTGTTTCTCCATCTGGAACACAGAGTCAGGACAATTTGTCATTCTACAACCTGACCTGGAAATTGGGATTTTCATTTTGAGATGGCCAGATTCCTGAGAGTTAGGCTGACAATCCTTGACACAGAGAAAGAAGTCAATGAGTGGAGAGATGAACTGACTGCAAGGCCAGCCTTAGAGCCTCAGTGCTGTGTTGATTTTTAAAAGTAAAACAATAAAATGAAAAATATTTCTGTGGCTTTCTTTCCTCACAGCTCAACACACTCCCCATGCCCAGTGCATGCTAATACATGCCACATCATGCCCAGTTCCCAATCTCCATAACCCTTTATCCTCCGTGCCACGACACTCACCACCCCCCCATAGACCTTTGCCTCCTTATATGCCTCTGTACTCAAACCCACTGCCCATGCCAATCCAAGTTACTCTGCCCACCCCACATGACCCTTTATAATCCCCATGCACCTTAATGCCAACTGATGCTCCCATCCATCACTTGTTGCCATTACATTTGAATTTACTATGCCACCTCACCCAATATCCATCATGGGCAGATATCAGGATCGACACTGATATGAAACAATATAAACTTGTATGTGTTAGATGCATGAATGTTTTTTTAAACATAAAGTCTCCAATTTTCATATATTAAACATTACTACTTCACAACATTTAACAGAGAGTGCTTGAGAAATTCAATAGTTCTGGTAGCAACTGTAGAGAGAGAAGCAGAGCTAGCATTTTGAGTCCAGTGACCCTTTATCAGAACCTAGTTCCAAATCTCTAATTGTCCTTGAGCTAAGTCACCTGCTAGGATTATTTCAGAGGTCTGTTAAAATTTATCGTATGCCTGGATTTATACGTGCAGCTATTTTTTCCAGTATGTCCACTGATCATGCTATGAGGCTTTGTACCTTGATTCTATGTATCTGAGATCCTTACAATATTATTAGACCCTCTGCATTCTAACTTGTTCCTTTTTTATTAGATTCAACTCACCCCCACCAAATCCCTCATCCATACACAATTTGTGGTTGAAATCTGGGCAAGATGGTGGTTCAGTTGTTAGCACTGCTGCCTCAAAAAAACCAGCGACCCAGCTTTAATTCCAGCCTTGGGTAACTGCGTGGGGTTTGCACATTCTCGCCCTGTCTGTGTGGGTTTTCTCCATTTGCTCCAGTTTCCTCCCACAGTCCAAACACATGTGGGTTAGTGGATTGGCCATGCTAAAATTATCCCATAGTCTTCAGTGATGTGTAGGTTAGGTGGATTTAGGGTCAGGGGCTGGGTCTGGGCTGGAGGGTTGGAGCTGACTTGATGGGCTGAATGACCTCTTTCTGCACTGTAGAAGTTCTATGTTACCTATTTACATGACTTTTCCAATGTTTTTTCAATTGTCACATAACCCCAATTTATAACAAATTGGATCTGAACTGATTGATAAAATTTAAATAAGAGGTCACAGTTACAATTATAAATTCACTGAAGTGAAAATTGATTGAACTGACATTTTTGGATGATTTTAAAAGTTCAGGCATTGATGGCTTTTGTGGTGCTTTGCTTAGTGTCCCTATTTCTGAAATGGAGACAAGTGCAAGTTCCTTTTGCTGAAGATATATGTAATAGTGTCGCAGAACAGATTGATGAGAACATATCTAGAAACTCAGGAAAACGATTGATAATTTTTAAAATTGTAACAAACAATAAAGCAGTTTGGAAGTGAATCAGATTCTGGTCACCAGCTTTTTATTGTTCTCAAGTGTTCCCATATATGTTGACAATACTTTACGCAACCTATTCCCAAATGTGATTCAAATAAAACAGATAGTTTCCATGTAATTAATTTTTATATGTAGTTCTACAAAGAATACCTTTAAAAGATTTCAGTTGAGTCAGGCTGTTTTACATCAATAGTCCTGTATGACTTGTAACAGGGAGAAACTCAACACCAGAACTTCAAAGTCAATCATGAAATTAGCGAAAAGGTTGATATTCCAGATTTATTTTCTTCTCTTGTGAGAACTTGGTACATTTCCATTCAGTACCTTTGTACAGTGGAAAATTTGAAGTTGGATTACCTAATGAGACCCTCACTCTCTGCCAGAATATCCTGGAATTCAAATTGTTGTCATTTTAACTTAGTGTGACAAAATTCTTAACTCTACAAAAATTGTTTGAAAGTTGATACATATTGAAGGATTCTCCACTTAACGTACAATTTAGAAACCATATATTGCTCTGCATTGTGTCTAGAATGAACGGATGATATTTAAAGAGAGTTGTAATAACAACAAACCTCAGTAAGCAATTTTTTTTTCACTGTTATTTTGACAAGTTGAGCTTGATTTGGCAAGAATTTTCCTGTTGGATTTTATTGAACATAGCAGTAATTTATAAGATTGCATACAGTCTAAAAGAAAGAAAAAGTGTTAGCACTGCTTCAAATAGACAAAGTCAGTTACTCATTATGACTCAGTTTATTTGTATTTAATCATACCCTAATCTGGTCAAATAACAATGATTTCATAATAATATAATACTTCAGTAAAGGATGAAATTATAAGGTCAAAGACTTCAGTCAGGCAGTTGGACTCAGTTTTCTAGTTCTGTACACCCATATTTTTTGTTTTTATTAGACTGTAGTCTTTTCAAGAGGAAAACACTGATCATGATGGTTACATCAGGACTCCAATTTTTTCAAGAGCAGGTCAGTTGGGTGTCCAATGGAGGATATGTGTATTTGCAGGAGTCCCTTTTGGCAATGTATGGCACCATCTGTTTAAATCCTAAAAGGTTGTAATGATCATGATGTTCCATTTACACAAGTCCCTATTTGCTCCAGAAATCAGGATAAAGTTGGCTTTTACTTTCCTGCTCCACTGTATTCACTAAGTGGTATTATCATTTTATGCTGCAAATTTAAATGTAGCCCAAGGTCTTGTACTTTCTCTACCCCTCTCAATATCCTCTTATTATTGTGCATAACATTGCACTTTATTAGATTCAATTCCATTTACCACTTTTTCACTTGATCAACCAAATCATTGACATTTTCCTGCAATTGACAGTCTTCAGTGTCAACTACTTGGCGACTTTTAGGACATCTGACAATACCAATTTTGGATTCAATTTGCGATACTATCTTATATCCCGTAGGCTTTTATTTTTCTGAACATCCGGTCATTTGGGACCTTGTGAAATGCCTTACTGAAAATCCATGTAGACAACATCAACATGGCCTCATCAATCCTCCTTGTTACTTCCTCAAAAAAAATCATTAAGTTAGTAAGACACATTCTTCCCTTTCCATAACCATGATGGCTATCAATGATTAATCCATCCCTGTCCACGTGACAGTTAGTCCTTTCTCTCAATATTGATTCCAATAATTTGCCAACCACCAAGCTCAGACCTCCAGCCTTTAATTATTTGACCATTCTCTCACACCCCTTTTTAAATAGTGGTGCAACATTTGAAGACCCAATCCTCTGGTACCTCACAAGTATCTGGTGATAATTAGAAAGCAATTTACCTCCTGGCTTTCTTTAACAACCAAGGATATAATTTATTTGGCCCTGTTGATTTATCCACCTTCAAGAATGTCACTTCTTAAGATCATAGGACTCATACCTGCTCTGCCATTCAATGGATCATGGCTGATCTGACCTTCCTCACGTTCACTTTCCTGTGATTTCCCCATAACCCTTGATTCCTCTATTGATCAAGAATATATCTATCTCAGCTTTAAATATACATAAGGACTCTGACTCTGTAGCAAGGAATTCCAGAAACACTCCACCCTCCAAAAAAGGAAATTCTTCCTCATCTCAGTCTTACCCTTTTATTTTGAGACTTCTTCCTCTGGTCCTAGACTCCTCCATGAGGGAAAACATCCTCCCAGCATTTACCCTGCCAATCTTAAAAATCTTATATGTTTCATTGAGATGATCCCTCAATTTTCTAAACTCCAGTAAATAGAGTCCAAATCTGTTTAGCCTTTTCTGATGAAAACAAACTCCATTCCTAGGGTCATCCTTGTGAAACTTCCCATACTTCCCGTCTCATTCCTGTTCTTATTTTGTCTAATATTTCAAATTCCTCCTCTTCAACTAGAATATCTGTAACACCCATCTCCTTTCTGAATGCAGAAACACAATATTCATTTAAAGCCTTGTCCGTAGCTTCTGTATCCACCATGTATACATATTACCATGTATATCTCTGATAAACCCAATACCTTTTCCATCCTCTTGCTGTAATAAAACATGTTTGGATTTTCCTTAATTTTACCAGCCAATATATTTTCAGACCTTCTCTTTCTTTATTTCCTTTTTCACTTCACCCCTGAACCTTCTGTACACTAGAATGTGTTACTTTATTTAAAATTATTATAAGCACTATCTTCCTGCTTTATCTTAACCTGTATGCTTTCAATAACCAGGGTGCTCTGGATCTGGCAGAGCCTCTTTTTTTTTGTATGCTACGATAAAATATGTTGGTTATGTCAATACTATGCTTCACTTGAATTGAATTAGGTTAACCTGGTCAAGGAATCGCATACGGCTTTCATTAATTCGTTGTTGCTGTTTATAAATAACACATTGTTGTCATAGTTTTTTCATTAATTAAGTAGAAACGTTCTGAAAAATAGAAGGAAATGTTTATCATTAATACACAAGCTACCTTTGCGAAGAGTTGGTGTTTTTGCTCTTCAGATACAGGCAGCACAGTAAACCAAATGCTTTCAACAGAATATGGAAAATTCAGTCAGGAACTTTGTTATAAGCAATATATTTTATGAAAAATTAAGCCAGAGTAAATAGTGTGCATTAAGTTATGCTTTAGCATTAGTCAGAAGTTTCATAAACAAGTCAAAAACAAATTTGAAGTATTCATATATGTTAATAATTTCCTCTTAACTTTCAAAATAATCCATATTTTCAACTGAAAAACGGATTTAGTTTAACATGTTGTTTGTGACAATATCAATGTTGTTTACTTGGTGAATGTGGAACAAGCTGTATGCATACCTTATCACAGAAAGAAATGAAGCTGTACTTTGAATCCTATGATATTTACTTTCCAAGACTATCAGTGGAATTTTATGCTTAGACTTACATTAAATTTGCACACACTCTACTCAAATTCTCAGACATCAATTTGTATCAAAGTTTTCCACGTATGTTGACGGCATGAAGCAAAACCTTATCATCGTCCCCTGGATTTGTTCTAATGTTGCCAAATTATTTAAAAATTGAAACAACTGCAGATGATGGAAATTAGAAACTGCTGGAAAAGCTCAGCAGGTCTGTCAGCATCTGTGGAGAGAAATCAGAGTTAATTTTTTAGATCCAGTGACCCGTCCTCAGAACTCTGAAATGTTCATGCTGATTTATTTCCACAGATGCTGCCAGACACGCTGAGCTTTTCCAACAACTTCAGCTTTTTTCTTATTGCAAAATTACTTCGCTGTTTATCCAACATCCGATGTTGGGTAAGCAGAAATTTCCTCAGATTAAATATTGGGAAAACTGAAGTCATTGTTTTTAATCCCCCTAACAGTCTTCTCTCCCAGTCGTCCCCATATATATTTCCCCAGAAACAGTTTGAACTCAAGTCAGTTCACAACATTGGTGTCACAGTCAACCCTGAGCTGAGCTTCTGGTCTCATATTCATGGTATCATGAAGAGCACCTCTTCTCTCTCCTTAGGTGGTCTGTTGAAATTCAGGATGGCATTTTTCCATTCTGGAGTCATGGGTCCTGATGTGACTAAACAATCTATGCTAAATCCATACATCCTGTCACAAGTGGTGCTGATGTATTTGAAGAGGTGGCTTGCTGGAATGCTCAGGTTTTCGCATGCTTCTTCCTCTGTCGGTGCTAGGGCTTCACATAGGTCTGTGAGATGTTTGGGACTTGTGCAAGTGGATCTTCTCTTCTGGACAATCATGGGAATGAGATTCCCACAAATCAGTATGGTTCTTACATTTTCATCGGGAATGCTTTCGGGAAATCCTGAAAGCTGTTCCTCTGTTCTCTTAGTAACCACTTGAAATAAAAACTCATGAAGCAATAACAATTAAACATATAATGAGAAGGAGGCTTTAATGCTATGATGGTCTAAAATTGACTACGTTATTTTAAATTTTTATCAGGAAATCTTTTCCCAAAGTACAGTGAAATTAGTTTGTACATTGGATCAGATTGTAGAGGGTAGATGTGAATAAATAATAAAGAGAAAAGTTAATCATGTGGAAAATTGCTAGTGGAATTGAATCTTGTGAACATGCTATTTAGTTTTATCCAGCTGTTTGCTTTATCATAAACCTAATTGAGTTAAGCTTCATGGACCAGGTGTTCTCTGAACTCACTAACATTCCAATCCCAGATGCACAGACTATATTTTCTGATTTTAAGCCAACCAAAATGAAGGAAAGTCAACATTTCATGTTAACACTGGAAACCAATAGAACTATGGCATTTGTTTAACATTTCTTTTCAAAGCGATCATCATGCTTAAATATTTCAGCAACATTGAAGCTTCAGTTTTGCCACATGTTCCCACAGGAATCCCACAGCTGAAACACTTGGATTCACTACTGATTTGTGTTTGTGTACAATGTGGCAGTTTTCTCTTAGTTGAAATGAAATTGTTTCTTGATTGATATGCAGACAAACAGAAGGTGCATGCACACTGTTCTTTCAATAGTTACATAAAGTACTATCAACAGAATGGAAGTGTGTAAGTGAAGACAAGATTGTGCCTATTCAGCAGTTAGAATCTAGAGTTTTTACAGCACAGGGCCTTGGGTCATTGTGTCCTCCGACATCCATTTATTCTAATCCCATTTTCTAGCTCTTGCCCCACTGCCTGGTGCTTTTTTTTTATTTCAGAGTTTATATCCAAGCAAATTTGTAAATTAGACCTCTGTCAGATCATTGTGTCTCCAGTCAATATGGTTTGAGAAACAAATGGTTAATATCTGGTGTCTGTCCCACTTTTGGTTCTGGCTCCTTGCCTGTGACCTTTGAGTTTTGTATCTTATTCTTTGGATCTCCTGTGAACATCCTAAACTCTTAGATTGCTTCTGAGTTTCTGCTTCACTCAACATCCAAATGGCTTTCACTAGAGTCAAATCTTTTGACTGTAATAAATCTGATAAAGACTCCAGCTATTTGAAGAACAATTCTTTCTCTTACAAATTCTGATTTTGAAGGTCTTTAATCATATTCTTTCTTAGTAGAGGTCAATAATGAAATTATTTTCATTGGATTCTGCTGGATACTTCACTCTTGTATATAATCTTTCAAAAATGTTATTTGTTCTGAAGAAATTGCCTCAGGCTTAGAGAATTTATTAAAAGTATCTGATGCATCTTGTATGTCTTAGTGAGCTGTAACATCATCAAATATAGTCCATATCAAAATAAAATGCGCATTTACTTTTTCAACTTCTGATATAGTATCCAGTTTGGAACCAAATCTTAATGATTTGGAGGTGTCTTATTCACCACAACCACCTGATGAAGGAGCAGCGCTCCGAAAGCTAATACTTCCAAGTAAACCTGTTGGACTATAACCTGCTATTGTGTGATTTTTAACTCTATATCTTAATATACTTACTATATTTTATTTGCTTCAAGATGTGCAATTTTATTTTCTGTTGCTTTCATCTCTGAATTTACATCTTCCCAACTGACAAAATAAGAAAAATAAATGAAAAATAATGATGTTCTCAATACTGTCCCAGTACCCTTGAAGAATTTTATATGTATCTGTCTAGATCTTTCAGGTTTTGCACACTCTCCTTAAATTGTACCACTGGCTTCATATTGCCTCTCCTCACTCTTCCTTCCAGAATCTATCACTTCACAATTCTGTGCATTGAATGTCATCTGTCATGTGCTGGCCATTTAACCACTTTGTCTGTGTCAGATCACAGAATTGTATGGTACTTCTTATGGATCAGGCCGTAATCCCTCAAAACATTTCAAGAAAAAAGCTCAGGCCCTAACTTTGCTAGTTGTTTTAAACAGGTATAACACAGATATTCCAGGAGTGATGCAGTTGGTCAAACTACTTAGTTTTAAACAAAACAAAATTTACTTGCAAGGTTACTGAATGAAACACAAACAAAAGAGAACACAATACCGAATAACTTAGCCTATCCAAAAACTGAATAGACTATCCCCATGTAATGATGCTGTTTCAAATACTTGTAACAATCCCCAAAAGCCCAACTCGACAGAAATGATAAAATCAAATACAGGGTCTTAAAGGAGAGAGGTCAGAGAGACCTGCTTCTTTGGGTCCAGCAGCTTCACAATACAACTTGACTGCTTTCAGTGAATAGCCATAACAAACCAGAGAAAAGCTGAGCTGGGAGAACTGGCCACTCTCCTTTTACTGTAAAAGTTTTTATAAAATCCTCTGCCTGAGGCAGTATCTGTTAGCTATGATCAAACTCGCCCTAAAACCCATCCAAGCTCAGACTTTTCAGAACCTCCTGAAAAAAACAAGAACAACATAACCTTGTTGAAGGAGCAGCAAGTCACATGCTGAAGACTACCTTTTGGCCAATCATCTTTTCACCTGCTTTCCTACTAAGTAACTCACCCCCAGCTGCCCAGAACACTGCACATGTTTCCTTTTCAGATAATTGGCTAATCCCTTCTGAATTGTTCAATTGTCTCCACCAAACTCTCAAGCAGTGGATTTAAGACTGAAGCCACTTGCTACATGCAAAACATTTTTAGCCTTTGCTTTTTGCTTCTTCTATTAATTATTTTAAATCTGTCTCCACTTTTACTAGTGGGAAAAGCTTCTTATTATCTCCTCTGTTCAGATCCTTCAAGATTTTGAACATCTTTCAACCTTCTATTCTCCAAGGAAGACAGTCCCATTTTCTTTAATCTAATTTCAAAACTGAAGTTCCTCTCCTCTGGAACCATCTTGTAAATCTTGTCTGCGCTCTCTCCAGTGCCTTTCTCGCCTTGCTAATGTATGGCACCTAGAACTGCACACAATATCCCAGCTTTGTGCCATAGAGTCAAAGGGTTTTACAGCATGGAAATGGACCCTTCAGTCCAATGCACTGCGCAACCAGATATCGTAAATCAATCTAGTCACAATTGCCAGCATTTGGCCCATATCCCTCTAAATCCTTCCTATTCATGTTACATATCCTGATGCCATTTAAATGTTATAATTGTATCCAACCCCTTAGTTTGGACTCGCCTACCCGAAGAAAATGTCCTTGGCTATTTACCCTATCTATGCCCCTCATGATTTTATTAACCTTTATAAGGTCACCCTCCGCCTCCGACGCTCCAGGGAAAATAGCCCCAGTTTATTGAGCCTCTCACTACAGTTCAAACCCTGCAACTCTGGCAACATCCTTGTAAATCTTTTCTGAACCCTTTCAAATTTAATAACATCTTCTCTATAGCAAGGAAACCAAATTGACATAATATTCTAAAAGTGGCCTCACATATCAATTCCTATACTCAATGCACTGACCAACGAAGGCAAGCATGCCTTAACCACCCTGTCTACCTGCGATTCCACTTCCAAGAAACTCTGCAGCTATGCCCTTGGGTCTCTTTGTTTGGCCACACACCCCACATCCCTACCATAAACTGTATAAGACCTGTTATGTTTTGCCTTACCGAAATGCAAAACCTCACATTTATCTAAATTAAATTCCACCTGCCAATCCTCAGCCATTGGCTTATTTGATCAAGATCCCCTTGTACTCTGAGATAATCTCTTCACTTCCACTACACCACTAATTTTGGTGTCATTTGCAAGCTTACTAACCACTTGTCCTATACTCATATCCAAATAATTTATGTAAATGATGAAAACCAGTGGACCTGGCACCAATTCTTAGAGCATACTGCTGGTCACAGACCGAGAAACAACCCTCTGTCACCACCCTCTGTCTCCAACCTTCAAGTCAATTTTATATCCAATTGGCTAACTCCCTTAGATCTAACCTTTATCACTAGTCTGATAGGCAGAACCTTGTTGAATGTCTTGCTGAAGTTCATACAGACAACATCTACCATCCTGCTTTCATCTGTCTTCTTTGTCACCTTTTCAAAAAACTCAATAAAGTTAGTGAGACACTATTTCCCATGCACACAGCCATGTTGACTATCCCTAGTCTGTACTACAAACTGAAATTATGACCCATATGCCAGGTCCAGCTCATATTTCAAAAAGAATAGTCATCCTAATTGTAGTCCTTGGGAAAACCACTACTTATTACCATATTCTCAGAAAGTCAACTATTTCATCATTACTTTTGCTGTCATAATCAATTTTATATCCATGCTGCTGCTGCCCCTATAATTCCCTGAGTTTTACTTTTGCCAGCAAGTCTATAATTTGGTATAAGTACAGGATGCTCAAAAGACTTAGCAGGTTTGGTAGCATCTGCAGAGAGAGAAAGGTTGTTGGCATTTTGATACTGGTTTGACTCTTTATCTCTCTGTCTCTCTCTGTCTGTCTGTCTGTCTCTCTCTCTCTCTCTCTCTCCCTCTCTCTCTCTCACACATATATATAATTAATATACTTATATGGTACCTTGTCCAGCACCTTTTGGAAGCTCCAAAGCCCACCATCAACTGTATTACTTTCATCAATTGTTTCTGTTACCTTGTCAAAGAACTCAAACAGGAATTCTTCACTATAATTCTGTACTACCTTTCATTTATTTGCCCCTCTCTCTCTCTCTCCCTCTCTCTCTCTCACACATATATATAATTAATATACTTATATGGTACCTTGTCCAGCACCTTTTGGAAGCTCCAAAGCCCACCATCAACTGTATTACTTTCATCAATTGTTTCTGTTACCTTGTCAAAGAACTCAAACAGGAATTCTTCACTATAATTCTGTACTACCTTTCATTTATTTGCCCATAATCTTTCCAATGCAAATTAATTTCTTTCCTGCAATAATGTCTCGAAAAATTTCCTGATGACTGTTTAGTGGCCTAAGTTGGATAGTTCCTAAATTAATGAAATACTTCTCATTAGTTGCTGCTGTGCAAGTTTAAGATTGTTTCAATGTGCAGTATTATTCTGTTGCAGAGCCATAACATGTAACAGACTTTGACAGACAGAGTATTTTAAATTTTCAACACAATGCTTGAATGTACTGAACTATCTTCAGAACAAAGGCCAACTCTCATCATTATTGCCTCAGATTTTGAATACTGAAAATGTTAGTATGAATTCAAAAAGCTAAGGTAATTCTGATTTTAATTAAGTTAGTTATTTCTTCTTACAAGCTTTTTGTCAAGTGTTTGGATAACATGTTACCTGGCAACCTGCCGAATCAAGAACCTTTCAATTCAATTCTTTGTAGCTTTAAAATCAATTACTTTCCATTATATCCACTGCTGAACTTTCAGAGTTGCGCTATATTTGAGCAGCTTATAAAAATGTACAATATTACTTATTACAGAAGCACTTGATTCATGAGATAGATGAATTGCAAGTACATTGAGTACATTTCTGAAGATATTAATCATCATGCCTTGAATTCTCTATGATTTCTAAAATGATATGTTTATCTTCTGTTTGATTCCGGAGATAATTGAGGTGCAAATTCAAAGCTAGTAATGTGATCTATTTTTGAATCATAGTGTTAACGCGCCACTTTAAATTATTATACCATTTGCTGTCTTTCTAGATCTTTAAGCATTGTTAGAAGAAGAAACCTTGCTTACACAGCAGTTTGATAAACTTTTGTAGTAAACAGGGTTAGAGATGTGCTAAGCACATACATGTCTCTGCCTTATAATTAGCAGAAATTGGATGACAAGTGATTAAACATCATTGCACACTAACTAATTCTGTGATGTGAACATTGCTAAAGTCTGGCAGCAAGCAATTTGTGACTTTGACAGTACTCATAAGATGTGGAGTTTGCTAGCTGGCCCAGTATTTATTAACTGTGGAAATAGTTGTGTATTTGGAAGGAGCTGTCTTAAAATTGTTGGTGAATTTCTGCAGTTTAAGCTATTGCTGTAAATTCAGGCTTTTTAAAATGAAACACTTTCCCTAAATGTGTTAATAAGAACAAAATAAAGCACCAGTGTATTATTCGGATCTTTTTCAAAACAATGAATGTTGCCTAGCAATTCCGCTCTTTGATTCATTTTCAATGGACCTATTAAAATCTAGGCCTTCAACTGTTTTGAGAATTGGAATTACAAAGGATGAAGCACTAGGTTTATGCACTAGAGAACAGACATTGCTAAATAAGAGGCCTGTACAAGGTGACACCTTTTTTGAAGGAATGAGAATGAATTTCTTTGAGTTTATAGGAGGTTTTGTCTCAGTAATTTTTTTACTGTGTGGGAAGACCTCTGAAACTTGCACACTTCAAGAGAACTTTTATTGCTTATAAGGACCTCTAATTACTTGCTGATATTGTCTAATTAATTTGTGTTTTAAAAGTCTAAATTGACGTATTTGTTCCAAAATAAGTATCTTGTCTTGTGCAAATGTTACCTCTAATGTTTCTTTTACAATACTTATTTTAAAATGCATGATTATGTAGTTTATTAACAAATAAATTCGTTTAATATATTCTACTAAATAACAGTATAAAATTGAATTATTGTGAATTATGGTCTAATTAGAATAATTGAATAATTACTTAAATTCCTCTCACAAAATTTCTTCATTTGTGTTTAAGACACTATATGTCATAAACTATAAACATTCATGGATCAGTCCGGTTGCAAGCCGGGCTAGTGGTTATAAAGCAAATAGATAGATCTCATTTCAGGATTGGAGCTGAGTGGGAGTGAACAGACAGCAGTCTGGGAAGGTAAGAGATTATAAAAAAATATCTTATGGATCTGGAGCCTTCACTTCTGGAAGAGAGCTAAGTGGAAGTGAGCGGAGAGCAGCCTGGAAAGGTAAGAGATTTCTGATTCTGAGGGAGAAACTGAAAAGTGATATCACAGAAGGGCTGTGATTTGATTGGTTAATAAGGGGTCTGCTAAATTTGAATCTGTGTTAAATTGAATCTTGTTGTTTACAACTTGCATAGGCAGAGAAATAAAAACAATAAAAGATTTAAAAAACAAATTCAAACGTAATTAAAGAAAATAAGGATGGAGGGCCAGGTCATGTATAGTTTCTGTATGACCTGGGAGCTGGTTAAATTTGAATCTGTGTTAAATTGAATCTTGTTAATTTATTGTTTACAACTTGCATAGGCAGAGAAATAAAAACAGTAAAAGATTTAAAAAACAAATTCAAACGTAATTAAAGAAAATAAGGATGGAGGGCCAGGTCATGTATAGTTTCTGTATGACCTGGGAGCTGGTGGACCCCATTATGGTACCCAGTGACCATGTCTGTAGTAAACATTGATTGGTGAAAGAACTCCGGCTCAGTTGATGAGCTGGGGTCTGAGCTTCAAACATTACAACACATCAGGGAGGGAGAGAGTTACCTGGATGCTGGGTTTCAGGAGACAGTCACATCCCTTAGACTAACTAACTCGTATTCAGCCAGTGGTCAGGGAAAGGAGGCTGTGGCTGTGAGTGAGACAGGTAGAGGGATCCAGGAGGTAGAGTTGCAGGAACCTCACCTCCATGTCCAACAGGTTCAAAAGTTTTGCTCCCTGTGAGGACAAGAATGGGGACTGCAGGGATGATGAGCTGACTGACCATATCACCATGGTGCAGGGAGCTATTCAACTGGGAGGGAGAGAAGAGAAATGTTGTAATTGGGATAGTAAAGTTAGAGGCATGGATCGAGAGTCCTGAAGGTTGTGTTGCCTGCCTGGTGCTCGGGTTCGGGATATCTCATCTGGGCTGCAGAGGAACTTGAAATGGGAGGGTAAACATCCAATGTTCATTGTCCATATAGAACTAGGGAAGAGGTTCTGTTTAGGGAGTACGAACAGCTTAGGAACTAAATTAGAAAGCAGAACCAAAAAGGTAATCATGTCTGAATTACTACCTGAGCCATGAGCTAACTGGCACGGGGTCAATAAGAATAAGTAAGTAAATGTGTGGCTCAAAGATTGATGTGGGAAAAATGGGTTTGACTTCATGCAACATTGGCACCAGTACTGAGGAAGAAAGGACCTGTCTTCATCCGAACCGTGCTGGGATCAGAGTCCGAACGAATCACATAAATAGAGCTGTCGACAGGGCTTCAAGCTAAATAGGTGAGGGAAGGCTCAGTTATAGGGGAAGTTAGAGAACCTGAATTAAAGGAAGAGGTAAGAATACAGAACTTAAGAGAGGTCATTTAAATCTCCAGCACAGACATAAATAGGACAGAGTGTATGAAAATGGTTAGCAATCAAACTTCAAGTACAGCAGATCAATGAATGACAATGAGAAGAGGGATGGTTCATACAGGACTGAAGGTGTTATGTCTGACTGCACAGAATAAGAAATAAGGTAAATGAGCTTGTGGCACAGATCAAAATTGGCAGGTATGACATGGTGGGCATCACAGAGACATGGCTGTAAGGGGATCAGGATCGAAAAGAAAGGCAGGCGAGCAAAGGAGTTGGGGTTGCCTTATTAGTAAGAAGTGAAATTAAATCAATAGCAAGAAACAAAGTAGGACCAGATGATAAAGAATCTGTGTGGGTAGAATTGAGGAACTGCATAGGTAAAAAAAAGACCATAATGGGAGTTTTATCTACAGGCCTCCAAACAGTAGTCAGGTGCTGGGGCACAAGATACACGAGGAGATTAAAAAAATGTGTAAGAAAGGCAAAGTTACAGTAATCATGGGAGATTTCAGTATACAGGTGGACTGGGAACATCAAGTTCATAGTGGATTGCAAGAAAAGGAATTTGTGAAATGTCTATGAGATGGCTTGTGGTGAGTCCACTAGGAAACAGGCAATGGTGGATTTAGTGTTGTGCAATGAGGCAGACTTGATAAGGAAGCTTAAAGTGAAGGAACCTTCAGGAGGCAGTGATCATAATATGATTGAATTTACTGTGCAATTTGAAAAAGAGAAGACAGAATGAGAGGTAACGGTATTACAGCGAATGAAGGTACCTACAGAAGGGGGAACTGTGCAGGATTGAGTGGGGGAGCAGCCTAGCAGGAAAGACAATGGAAGAGCAATGGCAGGTGTTTCTGGGAGTAAGTCAGGAGACACAGCAGAGATTCATACCAAGGAAAAAGAAGCATGGTACAGGGAGGATGAGGCAACCAGGGTTGACCAGGGAAATAAGGGATAGTATAAAAACAAAGAGAAAACATATAATGTGGTGAAGGGCATTGGGAAACCAGAGGATTGGGAAGCTCACAAAATCCAACAGAGGGCAACAAAAAAAGAGGGAGAAGATTAATTATGAGGGTAAGCTAGCCAGCAATATAAAGGAAGATTGTAAGAGCTTCTTTAGATCTATAAAGAGCAGAAGAGAGGCAAAAGTAGACATTGAGCCACTGGAAAATTATGTGAGAGAGACCATAGTGGGAACAAGGAAATGGCTGAGGAACTGAATAATTACTTTATATCAGTCTTCACAGTGGAAAACATGAGTAATATCCTAAAGGTTCAAGAGAGTGATGGAGCAGAGCTGAATGTGGTGGCCATCACCAAGGAGAAGGTGCCAGAAAAACTGAATGCCCTGAAGGTGGATACATCACCTGGATCAGATGGACTACACCCCAGAGTTCTAAGGGAGATAGCTGAAGAGATACTGGAGGCGTTAGTTTTAATCGTTCAGGAATTGCTAGTATCAGAAAGGGTGCCAGAACACTGGAAAATTGCTAATGTGACACCTCTGTTTGAAAAAGGAGTATGGCAAAAGAGGGAAAATTACAGACCAATTAGCCTAACTTCAGTCATGGGTAAGATCCTAGAATTCATTGTGGAGAATGAGGTTTCTAAATACTTGGAAGTGGGTGGTAAAATATGACAAAGTCAGCATAGTTTCATCAAGGGGAAGTGATGCCTGACAGATCTTCTAGAAATTCTTTGAAGAAGTAATGAGCAGGTTAGACCAAGGAGAGTCAATGGATGATATCTACCTGGACTTCAAGAAGACCTTTCAGGAGGATGCTGAGTAAGATAGAGGTAAGGTGCGAGCATGGATAGAAGCTTGGCTGTTTGGCAGAAAGCAGAGCGTGGTGATAAAAGCATCCTTCTCAGGATGGCAGCTGGTGACAAGTGGTGTTCCTCAAGGCTCAGTTTTGAGACCAGAACTTTTCACTTTACACATTAATGATCTAGATGAAGGAACTGAGGACACTCTGGCTCAGTTTGCAGATGATACAAAGGTATGTAGAGGAACAGGTAGCATTGAAGAGGCGGGGAGGGTGCAGAAGGATTTGGACGGTAACCTGCTCATTACTTCCTCAAAGAATCCTAGAAGATTTGTCAGGCATGACCTCCTTTTGATGAAACCATGCTGACTTTGCCCTATTTTACCAGACACTTCCAAGTATTTAGGAGAGTGGGCAAAGAAGTGGCAAATGGACTACAATGTGGTAAGGTGTGAGGTCATGCATTTTAGTAGGAAGAATAGAGGCATGGACTATTTTCTAAATGGGGAGAAAATTCAGAAGTCGAAGTGCAAAGAGACTTAGGCGTTCTAGTCCAGGATTCTCTCAAGTTAAACTTGCAGGCTGAGTCAGTAGTTAGGAAGGCAAATGCAATGCTGGCATTTATTTTGAGGGGTCTTGAATATAAAAGGAGAGATGTACTTCTGAGGTTCTATAAGGCTCTGGTCAGATCACATTTGGAGTATTGTGTGCAGTTTTGGGCCCAATACCTCAGGAAGGAAGGACTGGCTGTGGAGTGTGTTTAGAGGAAATTCAAGAGAATAATCCCAGGAAAAAAAAACTTAACAGATGAGGAACATTTGAGGACTCTGGGTTTATACTCAATGGAGATTAGAAAGATGAGGGTTGATCTGATTGAAACATACAGAATTCTGAATGGCCTGGACAAACGAGATGTTGGGAAGATGTTTCAATTGGTAAGACAGACTAGGACCCAAGGGCACAGCCTGAGAGTGAAGGGAAGACATTTTAAAATGGAGGTAAGGAGAAACTTCTTCAGCCAGAGAGTTGTGAATCTATGGAATTCATTGCCACAGATGGTTGTGGAGGTCAGGTCATTGAGTATATTTAAGACTGAGATAGATAGATTCTTGAGTATCAAGGGTTATGGGGTGAAGATGCTAGAATGGGGTTGAGAAACTTATCAGTCATAATTGAATGGCAGGGCGGACTCGATGGGCTGAATGACCTAATTTCTGCTCTAATGTCATATGGTCTTTGGTCTTATCCTCATTTTTACTGAGTAAGAACTATACACCTCTGCTAATAATACAAATGTGCAATTTAATTTACTGGTTTGTTCATGTGTATACTTGTACGAGAGATCTAGCTCATCCCTAACGTCTAATTCATTCTTAGTGCTGCTGATCTAATTAATACAACATACTGGGAGCAAAACGAAAGTAATGTTCATTAAAAACTTTTATTTCATACAGTAAAGAAATATTAACCCTTTCAGGCCTTTTAATTGAAGTTGTTCCTGCTAACATCGATCCTTGTTGGATCCACAGCCTAGCATTTTAACTCTTAACTTAGTTTGGTAGCTGTAAGACACGCAAGACAGCCTGACTGGTGAATCCAAACAAGAGTACCCATACAACAACAGAACCCTAATTATAATTAAGACAGGTGAAATCATTACAAATCAGAGCTGCTGAAAACTCTGAGTCAAACAGAAACTTCTCTAATCTCTGGACTTCAACCCATGATTTACATTATTTATATACTTTTACATTTCCAAGGATGACAAAAGTTAATGACAATGTCAACCAAATAAAAAGTCTTAAAGGCCAGCAGTTATGCATGCAGACAGTTTTGACATCTTAAAGTGTAAACCACATATTAGAAAATTATTAAAGTAAAAAAGAAAAGTATGATGCAATTAATCATGAAAATGCCAGAGAAGAAGACGCCAAGTAGGAAGTACACCAAATAATTATTTTAATTAAGATTCTTGAATTATACATGGGTGAACTCTGTGAGTCCTGAAAAAAATTAAGAAACATTTATTTCAAACTTCAGTATCATCAAAAATGATTGATCTCTGCAAATTTGAAATCATAATCTCAGATTCACATGCCAGCAAAAATACATACAAGTGCAACTTATGTATTGTATTATTAATTTTATTTTAAATTATTCTTTGGTTTATATGCCATTGCCATCATTCAATGCTATGATAAACATATATAATTTATTACCATTTATGGAATTCATTTTTATTTAAAAATAGAGGCAATAGGTTTTAGTTTGTCATTGAAGTCATTGGGTCATGTTGAAGATAGTTTTTTTAAAGATCAGGTATTCAATTTGCAGCCATGACCAAAATACATTAGTTCCAAGAAAGCATTTGATTGCAATTAAGTGCTTGGAAGAACCTCTGGAGTGTTCATTGATAAAATGTTTTTACTGTTGGATTCAAGGGAGGCATACTTGTGAACTTAAGTTAATTTAGTTTGACTTTAGAACATTAAGTTTAAAGTTTTGTTTCTGTTTCTCCAAACAGGATCTTCAAGTTATTAGAATGGAAAGGTTTGAGAAATTAGAATTGTGGAATCTTCCTGCCAGCAAACCCAAAAATTAGTCATTAAATTGTCTCCAGTTCAAAGAAAAAAGAAACCGGAGATAGTCAATGAAGTAAAGCTTTAAAAAAAAAAGCTGAGATAGATATTTCTCTGAGATTGAGCCTCTAAAATTGATAGTGTTGGGAGACAGATTGAAACTTTGTTTTGATGTTCGTGTTAAGACCTTTCTGACTTGTATATATTATAGCTTTGTTTCTTTCTTTTATGCAATAAACTCATATTCTTTTGTTGAATATGTTTCAATGACTAACTGTCACATTGACTAACTGAAAAATTGAAATATGTGGTCTAAGTAAGGTTTCATTCTGGGATCTGACAAGTCCAGTATTACCATCAGTAAGGATGATAACAATACCACCTTTAGCAATAACCTGCTTAAGAGGCAGTTTAAACATATTTGGAAAGGATTTGTTTTAGTTAACCATTCTTCTTTTTCTTCACATGATTCAACATTTTCTTGTGGAAAAGTGTATCTGGTAGTAGATTTGCTATTTAAACATAGCTTCAATAATCTTCACTTTGCTATCAAAAAGGGGGCATTTATATTGGCTGCAGGATATGATCCCTCCAAAATTAAGATTTTGTATCAGCAATGTGCATACGGGTTACTTAACAGCGTGTAAGCATGACGTGAGTTGGACAATATGATCCAATGGATTTGTTGAATAGCCACAGATGTAGCTATGACTGCACTAAGGTAACAGCATGAACTACATTTATTAAGAAATACATTTTATACACTCACAATACTGATCAATGTATTCTACTGCCAATTAGCAATCATATATAAAAATTTACGAACTGAGGGAGTAAAGTAATCACAATAATTAAAAACGTTTGCTATTTGAGTATAAGAGGAGAGGTGTCTTGATGCAGTTTTACAGTGAGGCCAAACCTTATGTGCAGTTATGTGTAGTTTTGGGTCTCCTGGTCTAAGGAAGAAGATTCTTGCTATTGAGGAAGTCCAACTAAGGTTCACCAGACTGACTCCTGGGGTGGCAGGACTGACATATGAAGAAAGACTAGATCAACTTTGCTTGTACTCACTGGAATTTAGAAGAATGAGGGAGGCTTTCTTAGAAGCATGTAAAATACTGATGGGAATGGACTGGCTAGATGCAGGAAGAATGTTCCTTATGTTGGGGAAGTCCAGAACTTAGGGGTCACAGTCAAAGAATCAGGTGTAAGCCATTCAGGACTGAGATGAGGAAGAATTTCTTCACTCAGAGTTGTGAACCTGTGGAATTCTCTCCCACAGAAACCTATTGGGGTCAATTCATTATATACATTTAAGAAGGAGCTGGATATGGCCATTGTGGCCAAAGGGATCAAGGGGTATTGAGAGAAAGTGGATACTGCAATTGCATGGTCAGCCATGATTAAATTGAATGGTGATGCAGGTTTGAAGAGCAAAATGGCCTCCCCCTTCACCTATTTTTTACGTTTCTATGCTACTCTTTGCATTCCATTTTACCAATAAATATACAAAAGGACTGAATCGCATGAATACAGAAAATCCAAGGTTTCAGTGGTAAAAACCAGAAAACCTCGACCAGCTAGTCGGACAAGATGATCAGATCTATGGAAACCTCATAGAATCCCTACAATGTGGAAACAGGCCCTTCAGCCCAGCAAGTCCACACTGACCCTCTGAAGAGTATCGCACCCAGACCCATTCCTCTATTACTCTACATTTACCCCTGGTTAATGCACCTAACCGACACATCCCTGAACACTATGGGCAATTTAGCATGGCCAATTCACCTAACCTGCACATCTTTGGATTATGGGAGATAACCAGAGCACCCGGAGGAAACCCACGCTGACACGAGGAGAATGTGCAAACTTCACACAGACAGTCGCCCAAGGATAGAATCAAACCCAAGAGTGGTGAAGCAGGAGTGCTAACCACTGAGCCACCCTGCCACCCTTGTAATCTTAAACTTGTTGAGCTCCTAAGGCAGTGGTACACATTAATGTATTTATACATTTTATAAGGAGTAAAATAGCTGAACAAATGTCTATATACTCAGATATTTTTTATGTGATTGTGGAGGTTTGCCTGAATAATTTGATATGCCAGATTTCAAACAAAGTGTCATTTTAAGAAAATGCTATCATTTGAAGGGTAGCTCAGTCAGTCCTGTAAATGGCTTTAATTTATGGATTCTGAACCGTTTTAATGAGAAAAGGAACTCGAGGGATCTTGACATGGATTTGACACACATGTCAAGCTGGTTAAAGAATAGAACTTGATTTTGAAAGATATATTTGAAAGCAAAAATGATATATTGTGCTCTCTGACATCCATGGCTATAGGAGCATCACAGTTGGATTGTGGAAGTGGCACATCCTCTGAATTCTATTAAAGAAAGTGTTGCAAACATGAACTATTTCAAAACATTGTAGGAAAGGAGAAAACAAATCGATATAATGCTTCACTCTATGAATTAGAATATCAAATCTTAACTTGACACTGGAGTGCCAGAAATTACATTCACTATTCAGCTTTCAAATAACGACTGTCTTAATTTTCTCTTCATATCTTCTGAATAAAGTTACCAACATTGAAATACTGTTGTAAAACTCAGTTGACCAATCCTCAGCTATTTGGGGACCTGTTCATTCAAAGGGATCATCACAGATAATTTCCCCATTCTTATTCCAGCTGTTAAAAAATTATCATCTTGAAACAGAACCAAATGAAGGTGGGACTGCAAAACTAAATGCAGAGCAGGCAGAAGTCGAGCCTCAATTTCTGTTCAGTGCCATCTTGTACAGCCCCTGGAAAGGTGTATACAGAAAACAGACATGCACCTATTAGTAATCCACTGAACATTATTGTGGACTCATTGAAACTCCACTACAGGTAATATAAAAAAAGCAATCAAGGAGGCAGCCAGATTTTAGCAGCTGTCAGCTTTAACATTATCTGTATGGAGGCGTGAAATACTGATTAAAAGAAAGAAGAATTTTAAAGATGTGAGCTGCTGTTGCCTTACAGTTACGCTGTGGCATGAGCTTTGTCCCTGTTAGAGTGAGTCATGACAGTGCTACTAACTGGACGATGCAAGTGCCAATTTAACAATAAATTTGTACCTTCTCATAGAGTCATAGAGATATACAGCATGGAAACAGACCCTTCGGTCCAACCGATCCATGACGACCGGATATCCCAACCCAATCTAGTCCCACCTGACAGCACCCAGCCCATATCCCTCCAAACCCTTCCTATTCATTTACCCATCCAAATGCCTCTTAAATGTTGCAATTGTACCAGCCTCCACCACATCCTCTGGCAGCTCATTCCATACACATACCACCCTCTGTGTGAAAAGGTTGCCCCATAGGTCTCTTTTATATCTTT
>NC_057715.1:42704508-42707683 GCF_004010195.1 Chiloscyllium plagiosum
TAAGTCCTGCTAAGATTTGCTTTCCCAAATTGCAGCACCTTGCATTTATCTAAATTAAACTCCATCTGCCACTTCTCAGCCCATTGGCCCATATGGTCCAGATCCTGTTGTAATCTGAGGTAACCCTCTTCGCTGTCCATTACGCCTCCAATTTTGGTGTCATCTGCAAACTTACTAACTGTACCTCTTATGCTCGCATCCAAATCATTTATGTAAATGACAAAAAGTAGAGGACAGAGTTCTTGTGGTGCAGCAGTAGTGTCACTACTTCTCAGCCAAGAGATTGTGCCCAAGTCCCACATACTCCAGCAGTATGTCGTAATACATCTGAACAGGTTGGTTAAAAAGATCTAGAAACAAGGAGGGTTCTGGTGGTGCAGTGAGTGAGAGATCCAGGTTCAAACCCCACCCGCCCATAACATGCCCTAAAATATGATTAAAGATACTTTATTGTGCATACTCCATAAAATAGCTGATATGGTAGACTGGAATGGGTAGCCCATTTTTAAAGCTTCTAAAATGGCAAGAAGGAAAGGGGAGCAATATCTCTGGATGGTGTCCATTACCCATCAGGAGCATCAGCTCCAAGAAGATAGTAATGCCGACCTCCTTCTTACTAGGTTATACTTAAAAACAATTCCCACACCTTTCCCAAATCCCACTTCCCAAGGTGGGGAAATATTCCCTGCCAAATCTTCCTGACTAACATCACTATGGGATCCATGAGCCCTTTTTTGTAGTCCTGCCAATCTGATTGGTCAATTATCCAGAGTGTAAGGTTTCTTCCCAGTGAAAAGTGGATTTCTGACTCTCAGTGCTCCAGTCCACCTGCAGCATGTAATGTTCCAGGGCGGACTTTTTTCTGGTTCATTGGCTCATCACTGATGTTTCTTCATACCCAACCTCAAATGTCATTTTCTACCTAAAGAGTCTGCAAAAGGATAGGCTAAGTTAATGAATTCAAATATGTCATACTGAGTATGATGTGGGAAATGTGAGGTTATCCGCCTTGGTATTGTTTCTCCCCCGTCCCCATCTTATATTGAATTGCCTTCAGCACAACTGTCATCCTCCTGCATCTCATAATTCTGCCAACAATCCCCAGAACTAAAACCAAAAGAGAAAATGCTGGAAAATCTCAGCAGGTCTGGCAGCATCTGTAAGGAGAGAAAAGAGCTGAAGTTTCGAGTCTAACTGACCCTTTGTCAAAGTTTTGACAAAGGGTCAGTTAGACTCGAATTGTCAGCTCTTTTCTCTCCTTCCAGAAGCTCCAGACATGCTGAGATTTTCCAGCATTTTTCTCTTTTGGTTTCAGATTCCAGCATCCGCAGTAATTTGCTTTTATCCCCAGAACTAAATCTCACAGCTTCCCCCACGCTCCCCCAGCAGTAGCAGTCAATAACCTTGTCACTTTACTTTGAGTGAATGAACCTCCAGAACTGACCATTGCCTAGCTCCTTGATCAACTTAGTCAGACACCATCAAAGAATGAAACTCCCGAACTGTCTTCCTGCATTCCCTGGACTAGCCACAGGGAAGCCAAAGGGCTGATATGGTGCAGCTGCAATACTGACCTAACACAGTGCTGCACCACAACATGTCTACTCCCCTGACTAATAACTGCTCAAAACCATGACGAGTTGTTTGGCTTTGTGTCTGTGCTAAACAGCAATTCTCGAGAATCCTTAAAAGTGCGGCTGAGAGTCAAAAGCACACTGGGCAGCACAGTAGCTCAGTGGTTAGCCACTGCTGTCATACAGCGTCAGGGACCCGGGTTTGATTCCAGCCACACAGTCTGTGTGGAGTTTATGGATTCTTCCTGTGTCTGTGTGGGTTTCCTCCAGATGCTCCAGTTTTCTCCCACAGTTCAAATATGTGTGGGCAAGGTGAATCAGTCAGGGGCAAATACAGAATAATAGGGGAGGGGAATGGGTCTGGGTGGGTTACTCTTCGGATGGTTGGTGTGGACTCATTGGGCCAAGCAGAACATTACAGCGCAATACAGGCCCTTTGACTCTCGATGTTGCAACAACATATGAAACCAATCTGAAGCCCGTCTAACCTACACAATGCCATCATTGCAGTTGCATTCTGAATGACTGACTCAACCTGCAAGTTTACCATGAGGGAATTTCTTCTGGGGTAGAAGTGACCTGTACAAGATGGATGGATTGCACCTGGATTGGGAGAGGGGCTGCTAGGAGGGTGTGTGTGTGTGTGCGTGCGTGCGTGCGTGCGTGCGTGTGTGAGAGAGAGAGAGGGAGAGAGAGACTGGTACTATTGAGGAAAGAAGCGAGTCAAACAATTAGGGTAGGCAGGGACAAAGCAGAGAACAAGATAGGACTGATAAATTAAACTGCATTTATTTCAATGCAAGAGGCCTAACAGGGAAAGCAGATGAACTCAGGGCATGGTAAGGAACATGGGACTAGGATATCATAACAATTACAGAAACATGGCTCAGTGATGGGCAGGACTGGCAGCTTAATGTTCCAGGATACAAATGCTACAGGAAGGATAGAAAGGGAGGCGAGAGAAGAGGGGGAGTGGCGTTTATGATAAGGGATAGCAATACAGCTGTATTTAGGGAGGGTATTCCCAGAAATACATCCAGGAAAGGTATTTGGGTGGAACTGAGAAATAATAAAGGGATGGTCACCTTATTGGGATTGTATTATAGACCCCCGAATAGTCAGCGGGAAATCGAAAAACAAATTTGTAAGAATAATAGAGTGGTAATGGTAGGGAATTTTAACTTTCCAAACATAGACTGGGACTGCCAAAGTGTTAAGGATTTAGATGGAGAGGAATTTGTTAAGTGTGTACAAGAAAATTTTCTGATTCAGTATCTGGATGCACCAACTAGAGAAGGTGCAAAACTGACCTACTCTTGGGAAATAATAACCCCAAGACCTTTTATGCGTATGTGAGAAACATGAGAATGATGAGAACGAGGGTAGGTCCGATCAAGGACAGTAGTGGGAGACTGTGTATTGAGTCGGAAGAGATAGGAGAGGTCTTGAATGAGTATTTTTCTTCAGTATTTACAAATGAGAGGGACCGTATTGTTGAAGAGGAGAGTATGAAACGGACTGGTAAGCAAGAGGAGATACTTGTTCGGAAGGAAGATGTGTTGGGCATTTTGAACAACTTGAGGATAGACAAGTCCCCCCGG
>NC_057715.1:42708630-42783092 GCF_004010195.1 Chiloscyllium plagiosum
AGTGGGGAGGGCTGTTGTCGGCTGCAGAGGGACTTAGATATGATGCAGGGCTGGGCTGAGGAGTGGCAGATGGAGTTCAACCCTGCCAAGTGTGAGGTTGTCCATTTTGGGAGAACAAATAAGAATGCGGAATACAGGGTTAATGGTAGGGTTCTTAGTCAGGTGGAGGAACAGAGGGATCTTGGGGTCTATGTACATAGATCTTTGAAGGTTGCCACTCAGGTGGATAGAGTTTGTAAGAAGGCCTATGGAGTATTATCGTTCATTAGCAGAGGGATTGAATTCAAGAGTCGTGAAGTGATGTTGCAGCTGTACAGGACTTTGGTTAGGCCACAGTTGGAGTACTGTGTGCAGTTCTGGTCGCCTCACTTTCGGAAAGATGTGGAAGCTTTGGAGAGGGTGCAGAGGTGATTTACCAGGATGTTGCCTGGAATGGAGAGGAAGTCGTACGAGGATAGGTTGAGAGTTCTCGGCCTTTTCTCATTGGAACGGCGAAGGATGAGTGGTGACTTGATAGAGGTTTATAAGATGATCAGGGGAATAGATAGAGTAGACAGTCAGAGACTTTTTCCCCGGGTACAACAGAGTGTTACAAGGGGACATAAATTTAAGGTGAAGGGTGGAAGGTATGGGGGATGTCAGGGGTAGGTTCTTTCCCAGAGAGTGGTGGAGGTATGGAATGTGCTGCCTGTGGGAGTGGCAGAGTCAGAATCATTCGTGACCTTTAAGTGGCAATTGGATAGGTGCATGGATAGGTGCTTAAGCTAGGGCAAATGTTTGGCACAACATCGTGGGCCGAAGGGCCTGTTCTGTGCTGTATTGTTCTATGTTCTATGTTCTATAAGGCAGGGCAGGTGACTGAGGTTTCAGTGGAGGAGCAATTTAGGGCCAGTGACCATAATTCTATTAGTTTTAAAATAGTGATGGAAAAGGATAGACCAGATCTAAAAGTCTAAGTTCTAAATTGGAGGAAGGTTAGTTTTGATGGTATTAGGCAAGAACTTTCAAAAGCTGATTGGGGGCTGATGTTCGCAGGTAAAGGGACAGCTGGAAAATGGGAAGGTTTCAGAAATGAGATAATGAGAGTCCAGAAACAGTATATTCCTGTCAGGGTGAAAGGAAAGGCTGGTCGGAGTAGGGAATGCTGGATGACTAAAGAAATTAAGGTTTGGTTAAGAAAAAAAAGGAAGCATATGTCAGATGTAAACAGCAGAGATCAAGTGAATCCTTAGAAGAGTATAAAGATAGTAGTAGGAGTATGCATAAGAGGAAATCAGGAGGGCAAAAAGGGGACATGAGATAGCTTTGACAAATAGAGTTAAGGAGAATCCAAAGGGGTTTTACAAATACATTAAGGACAAAAGGGTAACTAGGGAGAGAATAGGCCCGCTCAAAGATCAACAAAGCGGCCTTTGTGTGGAACCAAAGGAGATGGGGGAGATACGAAATGAGTATTTTGCATCAGTGTTTACTGTGGAGAAGAACATGGAAGATATAGAATTTAGGGAAATAAATGGTGACATCTTGAAAAATGTCCATATTACAGAGGAGCAAGTCCTGGATGTCTTGAAACGCATAAGTCCCCAGGACCTGACCAGGTGTACCCTAGAAATTTGTGGGAAGCTAGGGAAGTGAT
This sequence comes from Chiloscyllium plagiosum, assembly GCF_004010195.1. Taxonomy (NCBI): domain Eukaryota; kingdom Metazoa; phylum Chordata; class Chondrichthyes; order Orectolobiformes; family Hemiscylliidae; genus Chiloscyllium; species Chiloscyllium plagiosum. Next base: position 42,710,267 of record NC_057715.1, read on the forward strand.
TGCTGGCCCCTTGCTGAGATATTTTATTACTGATAGTCACAGTTGAGGTGCCGAAAGACTAGGGGGGGTGGGGGGCGCGTTTGGCTAAAGTGGTGCCACTATTTAAGAGAGGTGGTAAGGATAAGCCAGGGAACTATAGACTGGTGAGCATGACATTGGTGATGGCAAGTTGTTGGAGGGAATCCTGAGGGACAGAATTTCCACATATTTGGAAAGGCAAGGACTGATTAGGGATAGTCAACATGGCTTTGTGCGAGGGAAACCACATCTCACAAATATGATTGAGTTTCTTGAAGAAGTAACAAAGAGGATTGATGAGGGCCGAGGGATAGATGTGGTCTATATGGACTTCAGTAACGCGTTCGACAAGGTTCTTCATGGGACACCGGTTAGCAAGGTTAGATCTCATGGAATACAGAGAGAACTAGCCATTTGGATACAGAACTGGCTCAAAGGTAGAAGACAGAGGGTGGTGGTGGAGGTTTGTTTTTCAGACTGGAGGCCTGTGACCAGTGGAGTGCACAAGGATTGGTGGTGGGTCCACTACTTTTCGTCATTCATATAAATGATTTGGATGTGAACGTAGGAGATATAGTTAGTAAGTTTGTAGATGACACCAAAATTGGAGGTGTAGTGGACAACGATTACCTCAGATTACAATGGAATCTTGATCAGATGGGCCAATAGACTGAGCAGTGACAGTGGAGTTTAAATTAGATGAATGCGAGGTGCTGCATTATGGAAAAGCAAATCAGAGCAGGACTTATACACTTAATGTTAATGTCCAAGGGAATGTTGCTGAACAAAGAGACTTTGGAGTGCAGGTTCATAGTTCCTTGAAAGTGAAGTCGCATTAGATAGAATAGTGAAGAAGGTGTTTGGTATGCTTTGCTTTATTGGTCGGAGTATTGAGTGTTGGAGTTGAGAGGTTATGTTGTGGCTGTACAGAATGTTGGTTAGACCACCTTTGGAATATTGCATGTAATTCTGGTCTCCTTCCTACTGGAATGATGTTGTGCAATTTGAAAAGGTTCAGAAAAGATTTACAAGGAGGTTGCCAGGATTGGAGGATTTGAGCTGTCGAGAGAGGCTGAATAAACTGGGGCTGTTTTCCCTGGAGCATCAGAGGCTGAGGGGTGACCTTGCAGAGGTTTATAAAATCATGAGGAGCATGAATAGGGTAAATATACAAGGTCTTTTCCCTGGGTTGGGTGAGTCCAGAACTAGATGGCGTAGGTTTAGGGTGAGAGAGGAAAGATATAAAAGAGACCTGAAGGGCAACTTTTTGATGCAAAGGGTGGTGCGTGTATGGAATGAGCTGCCAGAGGAAGTGGTGGAGGCTGGTAAATTGCAACATTTTTAAGGCATTTGGATGGATATATGAATAGGAAGGGTTAGAGGAATATGGGCCAAGTGCTTGGCAAATGGGACTAGATTAGATTGGGAAATCTGGTCAGCATGGACAAGTTGGGCCGACTGGTGTGTTTCCGTGCTGTGCATCTCTCTGACTCGATAATTTCGGACTAGAACTCCCAAGTCTATTTGCACTTCAGAGTTTTGAATTTTGTCCCCATTTAGAAAATAGTCCATCCTTCTATTCTTCCAGCAAAGTGCATGACCTCACTCTTGCCCACATTGTACTCCATCTGCCCCTTCTTTGCCCACTCTCCTGACCTGTCCAAATCCTTCTGCAACCTCCCTGCATCCTCAATGCTACTTGTCCCTCTACCTATCTTTTTATAATCTGCAAACTTAGCCAGAATTCCCTCATTTGTCACTTGCTGCCATCCTGAGAAGGACTATTTTATCCCCACTCTCTGCTTTCCGGCAGATAGCCAAGCTTCTATCCATGCTAGCACCTTGCTTCAAACACCATGGGCCCTTATGTTACTCAGTATCCTCCTGTCTGGTACCTTGACAAAGGCCTTCTTGAAGTCCAGGTAGATAACATCCATTGGCTCTCCTTGGTCTAACCTGCTTGGTACTTCCCTAAAAGGTCCAGCAGATTTGTTGGGGATGACCTCCCCTTGATGAAACCATGCTGACTTTGCTCTTGTTTACTATACACTTCCAAGTGTTCTGAAATATCATCCTTCACAATGGATTCCAGGATCTTATCCACTACCTAGTTTAGGCTAATTGGTCTATAATTTTCCATCTTTTGCCGTAATCCCTTTTTAAACAGGAGTTTCACGTTAGTGATTTTCTAGCCCTCTGGGACTCTCCCTGATTCTAGTAATGCCTGAAAAATTACCACTAATGCCTTCACAATCTGTTCAGCTGTCTCACTTGGAACCTTGGGGTGTAGTCCATCTGGTCCAGGTTATTTATTCACCTTCAGGCCATTCAGTTTTTCTAGCACCTTCTACTTGATGATGGCCAACACACTCAGCTTTGCCCCCTCACTCTCTTGAATTTTTGGGATATTACTAATGTCTTTCGCCATGAAGACTGATACAAAGTAATTATTCAGTTCCTCAGCCAATTTCTTGTTCCCTACTATTATCCCTCCAGCATCATTTTCCAGTGGCTCAATGTCTACTTTTGCCTCTCTTTTGGCCATTATATATCTTAAGAAATTCTTACAGTCTTCCTTTATATTACTGGCTAGCATACCCTCTTATATAATCTTCTTTTTTTTTGTTCCCCTCTGTTGGACTTCATAAGCTTCCCAATGCTCTGGTTTCCCACTGCCTTTCGTCACATTATTGCTTTCTGTTTTGCTTTTTCTGCTGTCCCTGACTTCCCTAGTTGGCTATGGTTGCCTTATCCACCCTGTACCATGTGTCTTTTTCCTCAGGATGAAACTGTGCTGTGTCACCTGAATTACTCCCAGAAACTCCTGCCATTGATGTTTCATTGTCTTTCCTGCTCGGCTCCTCTCCCAGTCAATTCTACCCAGGTCTTCCCTCATGCCTCTATATTTGCCTTTATTTGGCTGTAATGCCATTACCTCTGACTGAATTATACTATTTGTTGGGTTGTAAAATTGATTTTATGGTGTTTCCTACATTTTTGAAAATTTTATGCAATAGATTTTATTCATCGTGTTTTACTGATTATGTTGAACACTTGTTAAGATTTACTACTACTTTTATGAATTTGCTGTCAATTTTCAGAATATTTTCATTTGATGCAAGATAGTTTTTCTGATTGAGTTCAGGATGTTTTTCTCCTGATATGCTAATCATTACTATGAAGCCCCAAACTATCAGGCTGTCTTCATTATTCAAGTAGGGTCCTTCCTTCTTTTGCTGGGAATAATTATTCCTTTGACTCTTCACTGCAGCCAGCAATATGTTAAAATTTCACAATCACAGAATTAAAATTAATGCAGTACAGAAAGAAGCCATTTGGCCCATCGGCTCTACACTGGCTCTCCAAATGAGCAATTCAGTTAGAATATTTCTTTGGCCTTCTGCCTCAACCCTGATACTCAATCTTTTCAGATAACAGGCTAGTTCTCTTCTGACTGCTTTAACTGATCCTACCTCCTCCTCCACAGTCTCAGACAGTACATTCCAGACCTTAACCACTCACTGTATGAAAACACTTTTTACCATGTCTCTGTTATTTCTTCTGCCAATTATTTTATATCTGTTTCTTGATCCATTCACATGTGTGAACCATTCTTTCCATCTCAAAGCTTCTCTCAACCCTCTCCTCAAAAGAAAACAGTCCTCACAACTTCAGTCTATTTCTCAACTGAAATTGCTTATCCCTGGCACCATTCTGGTAAATCTTCGCTGCACTCTCTGCATTTCCTTCACATCCATCCTAAAGTGTTGTGCCCAGAATTAGTTGTAATACTCAACTGAGGCTGAATTAGTGTCTTACACAAGTTCAAAATAATTTTCTTGTTCTTGTACTTTGGTCTCTGTTAATAAGCTCAAGAGTGCATCATTAAATTGAGGCATAGTCCTTGACAGTGCTAAGTCTGAAAAGAGGCTTCTTTGTCTCACTTTGTACAAAGGATTGACTCACCAAGATTACATCTTTGCATTGGTCTTTTTAATGCTCAATTTAAGACTGTATCATGTGGTGCTTTACCATGCTTAGTGACACAAATTGTAGAAGTAAAACATTCAAGTAAATTATAATTATATTAACTTATTGTCATTGGATATTCCAACTACTGAATGAACATCTGGATTTGATGCCCACTATCACCTTGTCCTCTCCACTCTCCAAGTGATGTCTGGCCATTACTTCAAAAATCAAATGTTGGGGTACAATCTTAAAGTTAAAACGACACCATTTATGAAGTCAGGAAGTATTTAGTCAAATAGGACTGGAGAAAACTAAAATTCTGACTCCCTCCATTCCCTAAAAGTGAAATGTCCCAAGGTGTTTTAGTTTAAGTTTCTCAATGCTCTGAGTCTCTCCTTTCTTTGATTATAATTATTTGACTGGTCCCATTTACTGCAATTAGCTTTTCCACATAAATAAAATTATGCAATTAAGTCAACATATAATTTTATTGTACTTAATGCAAAACACATTGTGAGTATTAATTAGATTCTGTCATGTCATGAAAAAAAAGGTAGCAAGTTCATACCCAAGGCATGATCCCGCAGCAGGAGATCAGATGGATTGTATATAGGTTCCAGTTTCAGTTTACTTCACATTCAAAATGTAGTATTTATGTAGAATGAAGCTTGCATAAGTGCTACCTGTTAGACCAAACCCTAAAGTAGATTCTTCAGGCTTTCATACCAAGTTGGACTAGCCTTCTAGGTTACAGTGAGACAACATTTACTATTGCAATGTACATGGTGGTAAAGGCTACAGAGTCGAATACTTTGAGCTGTACAGGATCCAATCTTTTCTCACAATCTTAGCACAATTACTACTGAGGTCACAGCTAGTTCACAGATTACCTCTGAGTCTCATCTACACATTCATTAAGTCCAATCTCTACACAATTGTTACTGGTTCTCCTGCCTCTGACCCGAATGATACCATCCCTACCATTCCATATCCTTGAGAAGGACACAAAGGGCTAGTTTATTAAAATTAGCTACTTGTTGATCCCATCCTTAGATTGACCACTTCCTCGAATGCTGTCACTACCCCATGAAAAAAATCAGAATCTCAATCTTGCAGCTGAACTGGACCTTGTACCCCAATCGTCTTTCAACATTTTCTGACTACCATCCTGTCTCTTTCCCCCTACTAATCAATCTAACTTTTCACTTGTAGCTCTTGGATTGTATATTGTCCTTATTTTCTGCATTTACTTCCCAAGGCAATTGAAATTTTAAGTTTTTAATTTACTAGCTCGTGCTGTTTTTGCAGCAAGGCCTATATCTCAATCTCAAAGTTGATTACTTTGCAAAAGGAAACCATTCAACCCGCTGTGTCTGTACTGGCTCTCTCAATGTGCAAACTCCTTCACCATGTTTCTAAAGAATATTTGTAAATTGAACATAACAGTCTCAGAAGTAAAATATTAGTAGCTTGTTTTTTTATATATTTTAACTTCATAATCACAGTGCATCATGTAAAGTTTACATTACCACAACAGAATGGGTTTCATTTTTAATGAATTAAACCTGTCATTCTAGGGTTTTTAAATTTGAAAGAGCAAACTACTGCTGACAGCAAGTGGATTTCCAATTGCTACCTCCAGCTTGATATTCAAGTGTAGGAATTTAAGATGAACACTTACTTTATTCTGTTTCTAGTCTTCAGTTAGTCCACCAAAATCAAAAGAGCACAAAACTTCATTTGCACTAGGGAGAGAACCACTTCATTTGCACTAGGGAGAGAACCTTGCTACTTTTTTGCAAGGAAGGTCTGTCAAACCATGTGCTAATAAAACCATGGGCAGCATGGTGACTCCATGGCTAGCACTACTACCTCACAGTGCCAGGGACCCCAGTTCCATTCCAACTCAGGTTACTGTGTGGCATTTACACATTCTCATCATGTCTGCGTGGGTTTCCTCCTGATACTGTGGTTTCCTCCTACCATATGCAGGTTAGGTGAATTAGCCATGCATGCTAAGTTTCCCATAATGTCCAGGGATGTGCAGTTTAACTATGGGAAATGCAGAGTTATAGGGTAGTGGAGTGAATCTGGATTAGATGCTCTTTGGAGTGTTGGTGTGGACTCAATGAGCTAAATGGCATGCTTCTACACTGTAGGGATGCCATGATCTGACAATGATGAGGCTTTTCTGCTGGAACCAGTTTCCCAGTGTAAGACAAGAGTTGGAAGTGGGGAAGACAATCTCAACAAGATTGGTCAGCAGCTCTGAATAGGTGCCTTCATCACAAACTCTGGAGGAAAATTGCCTATGAGAAAAAGGAAATTGTATGGCAGGTCCATTATACATTGCATGTTGTAATTTCTAGGCAAGAAATTTCCAAAGGAAACTAACTCTGATTTGATCATTGATTTCTCGTGGAATTTATGGTTCACATAAATTTGTGGTTTTGAGCACCATAATCACAACTTCCTCCATTTTGTTACTTGAATTTCAGTCTACTGCTTTGTATTAAAATTCACCCAATTTATGTTTCCTCGCACATTCTCACTCTATTGTTTACACATTTCTGCCTCCATCTTTGGTCCATTGCTCTTGTGGTTCATAATGAGCTAATTCCTTTGTTACTAATTCAAATGCACAGGAGGTATAAGAAATACAAGACCAAAACATAGGTGTTGGGAAATGCATCTATTTATAGATTATGAGAATTGGAATATAGAAGTAATTGGACAGAATAGTGTTACAAAGGATTTATCATGTGATTGATTGAAATTGCAAAGCCAAAGGTTAAAGGAAACAATGGTTTAATTGCTGTTTACAAAAAAAGTACAGGTGAATTTGGAAAGCAGCATCCAGCAGAGTTTGGGAAGAGGTAATATTGGAAATTTATTGTTTGAATTGTTGAGCAAAAAGACATGGAAATCCCTATTGGATCCATGCTGCCATAACCTAGCAATCTCAAGACAGAATGGTTTGGTGTTCTTTCAGTACCCACCTAAAAGCTGCAAACTGATGCTAGAGAGGTCTGCAAAGACAAGTAGAATGGTTTCTCTTCTAGTCAGTAATAATTAGAGCTCAGAAATGAAAGCAGCACTCTCCTTCTCAATGTAATAGTTTTTAAAAGCCTGGTAGAGTTTAAAGTATCAGGCATCTGAAAATTTCTGAACTTAATCTGATATGTAATCTGAAGATTTCCCATCATTCTGCAATGGACAGCAGTATGAGTCTGTCACCAAGAAATTGGAGAAAGTGTGGGGAAATCACTTCATTCCACCCTTTCAATCTGGTATCTAGGTAGGGTACTATAGAGCTGTACTATGTCTATCTTTGCCCTGTCTTTATATAAATCTGTGTGTTTGACATGGAGGGAATGTAGATTAATGTGCATTGTTATTTGGTTGAAACCAGTTTGTCACTCATTTTCATGCAGGCATAAATCTGGATTATGAGCAACTGTAGTTTATGTTAGTGAAAGTTACATTGCTTATGTTATTATGTTTGGTGGTATCAATGTTGCTTCCTTCTGTCAAAAAAATCTTCTTTAAAAAAGTGTAGGAAGATCAATGCTGAAGATGAGTTTGTACCATCCCTTCCTTTGAATTAATGGGAATTCCTTTTCATGCATCATTGGAATACAATTACTGCAGGGTAAATTTCACAAATGTCATCTGGTAGAGACCTTGACCCACCAGAAACTCAAACCTGTAATTGCAATCAGGGCACAAACGACCCTATCTGGCCTCTTCTCCTCTGCTTACAAATCCTAGTGTGATGAAGGTTTCATGCCAGTTCAAATTCATCAAATGTACCCTTATTAAATGTATGGGAAACATCCTCGCATTTTGTGCTATTCTGTGAACTATAGTAACTGACTTTAAAAAGTAGGAACTTAAATCTCCAGGCTTGTTTTACAGTGTATGACTTAATTCTTGCCAATGATCCTGGAATGGAGACTAAAATATCTCTTATGTTTCTTGAATTGTATTATTGCTTTTATGGAGTTGTTATATCAGATTTCATGATTGTGCGAAGTCCAAATTCTCTGAAAACATTTTCCAGGATTAGCTATTGTAGCAATTTGTACATGACATATGCTTATTAAGTTCAAAGAAATGTAAAGTATTGCATGTGAATGCTTGAAGAGTTAACATCAAAACATTTCCAGCAGTATGCCAGTGCAGTTTTGTTTCTTGTGACTCCTTTTTACAACTCCTTTTGCAAGCTACACTTCTTACCTGAGAAGGTTAGATTATTTCCAAAATGTAATATTTTGTGTTAGTGTTAAAGTACGAATTCAGGACGGCTCAGGGAATCCCTGATGGACTCGACCTCACCTGGTTATTCCCAGAGATCATACTCTGTGGTAGTCTGGAATCTAAAACTCTTACAGCCAGTTTAGTTTAAATTATTACCTATATTTACTAATGGCATCAATGTTACACTATAACATCAATACCTACAAGCCAGGCTTGAGCTAAGGTTCTAAAACCATTAGCAGAGTAGCGGTGCCAGCTCTTACCCCTAAGAGCTCTCTCAGGCTACTCGTCTTATTGTAGCAAACAAGCTGTCTTTATACAGATATTGGTATTAAAATTACAAAATTGCCACATGTCCTTAATCAGATAAGCAGTAATAAAATGGCAAAAGTTTGCAGAGGAAGAGAAACTCATTGATGGGTCTGAGTATGCTTGACGAATTAAGCTACATGCACATCAAAGTGGGAAACCTTGATCCAGCCAGGCCCCAGATGGCCGACTGCTTTGGCTAGATAACCTTTCCTTCTAACAGTACAGCATAATGAGGGGCTAGTCTAAACTGTGTGGAAAGGTCATGAGGTAACCTGGCTCAGCTACCATGTCCAGTATCATTGTCCTACAAAATGGCTTTTACTTTTAAAATCATCTTAGATTCCCAGAATGCAAATTAAATTCATAACAGTACTGGATCTCAAGCTCCAGGGAACAACATTCAAACCATGATAAGCCAGTGTTCATTCAAATCAGACCAAAGAGGGTTAATCTTTTCACCAGCTTCCTTTTTCTCTCTCTCTCTCTCTTTCTCACTCTGTCTGTATCCTTTGAAACCTTTAGTCAGTGAATGTAATTTACAGAAGAATGTTTTCTCTCTCTCATTCGCACATGAACATCTTCCACTTTCAGCCTTCGTGTTTTCCTAGCCTGTAAGGGTAATGAGACATTTACTTCCCAGAGCAGTCAAGATGAGGAAGTTGAGCTTCATAAATTCAAATCTGCTCAGTGTGGTGTACCAGAAAATGTATCAGGATTGTTCTATTACGTGCATATTCCACTCCACTTATTAAATTACAAATTATTTTCCTATTGAGTATGAGTTTTGTTAAGAGTCTTTGGTATAAACCACCAACTTAGTATTCTGACTCCTTACTGTGAAATATGCGCAACTCTAGCCTCCGGCGTGAGAAGGAAGTACTGCCACACATTCGACAAGTGAACAAATGTTATCACCTTATTTACACCGATCCATTGACACGAAGAGCAGATGTCCCCGATTATTCTGAACAAGCATTTTCCTGCAGTCTCTGCAGCAAATGTGTCACATCTAAGGCTACATACTTTTTCACCAGAAGCGTCCTGCTCACAATTGATTCAGATCCACAATTGATTCAGATCATCTTGGAGAACTATCTCATCTTAACTTAGTATCACTATTTCTCACTATTGGGAAGAAGTTGTGAAATTTGAAAGGGTTCAGAAAAGATTTACAAGGATGTTGCCAGGGTTGAAGGATTTGAGCTACAGGGAGAGGCTGAACAGGCTGGGGCTGTTTTCCCTGGAACGTTGTAGGCTGAGGGGTGACCTTATAGAGGTTTACAAAATTATGAGGGGCATGGATAGGGTAAATAGGCAAAGTCTTTTCCCTGGGGTCGGGGAGTCCAGAACTAGAGGGCATAGGTTTAGGGTGAGAGGGGAAAGATATAAAAGAGACCTAAGGGGCACTTTTTCACACAGAGGGTGGTACATGTATGGAATGAGCTGCCAGAGGAAGTGGTGGAGGCTAGTACAATTGCTGCTTTTAAAAGGCATCTGGATGGGTATATGAATAGGAAGGGTTTGGAGGAATATGGGCGGGTACTGGCAGGTGGGTCTAGCTTGGGTTGGGATATCTGGTTGGCATGGACGGGTTGGACCGAAGGGTCTGTTTTCATGCTGTACATCTCTATGACTCTTTGACTCTAAATAGAAATAATAGCATAACGTTTATGTCTATCAACACTGTATATAGCAGTTATTGGGATTTAATTGTACTAAGACAGGGATAATGACATTTGATTTCAAAGCTATATTTTTGTCTTCCAAATAATAAGAATGAACCAAATTAGTTAGTTGTTTCCTCTTTGTTTCAGTAATTTAAGCAAAGTAATAAAGTTTGGAAGAGTTATTCAGTAGATATGAGTAAGGGAAGCTTTATGGATTACATCAAGATTTGGTGAGGCTAGTTGATTAGATTCCCTGCAATGTCGAAACAGGCTTTTCAGCCCAACAAGTCCACACCGACCCTCCGAAGAGTAACCCTCCCAGACCCATTTCCCTCTGACTAACCTACCTAACACTATGGGCAATTTAGCACGGCCAATTCACTTGACCTGCTCATCTTTGGACTGTGGGAGGAAACCGAACACCCAGAGGAAACCCACGCAGACACGGGGAGAATGTGCAAACTCCACACAGTCGCCCAAGGCTGGAATTGAACTTGGGACTCTGGTGCTGTGAGGACCTATACTGTTTCTGTCAGGTGTCGGACCGGGGACCTTTCGCGTGTTAGGTGAACGTGATAACCACTACACTATGAACAAACAAAGTCCTTTCCTTATCTGAATTGCTAGATAGTTAGAGCTAAATAGCTATAAATCCAATAACCACCTTCCCTTTTCAAAGCAAATTAATCTGAATCTATCATTGTCAAAATAACTTTCCAGTTCTTTTAATAAAAATAAACTTTGTTTATGATTGAAAATATTATGTATTTTGCATCTGTGATAGCCACTGCATAAAACATTGTAACATCTACTTGTCAAATTTAGTTGCAGATTAATCTAGATTATTATACTGGTTATTTAAAAATAATTCTGGATGTCTAGAGATCATTGTTTAAAAAGAAAGACAGGAGAAATGGATTGATTAAGGATAGTCAGCATGGTGTTGTGCATGGTAAATCATGTCTCATGAGCTTGATTGAGTTTTTTGAAGAAGGAACAAAGAGGATTGATGAGGGCAAAGAAGTGGACATGATCTATAATGGACTTCAGGAAGGCGTTTGACAAAGTTCCCCATGGGAGACTGGTTAGCAAGGTTAGATCTCGTGGAATACAGGGAGAACTTGCCATTTGGATACAGAACTGGCTTGAAGGTAGAATACAGAAGGTGGTGGCAGAGGGTACTTTTCAAACTGGAGGCCTGTGACCAGTGGAGTGCCATAAGGATCAGTGCTGGGTCCACTATTTTTTGTCATTTATATAAAGGATTTGGATGTGAAATTAGGAGGCACGATTAGTAAGTTTGCAGATGACACCAAAATTTAAGGTGTAGTGGACAGTGAAGAAGTTTACCTTAGAGTACAGTGTGATCTTGATCAGATGGGCCAATGGGCTGAGGAATAGCAGATGAAATTTGATTTAGATAAATGTGTGGTGCTGCATTTTGGGAAAGCAAATCTTAGCAGGACTTATACACTTAATAGTAAGGTGCTAGGAAATGTTGCTGAACAAAGAAACCTTGGAGTGCAGGTTCATAGTTCCTTGAAAGTAGAGTTGCACGTAGATAGGATAGTGAAGAAGGTGTTTGGTATGCTTTCCTTTATTGGTCAGAGTATTGAGTACAGGAGTTGGGAGGTTGTGTTGTGGTTGTACAGGACATTGGTTAGGCCACCTTTAGAATATTGCATGCAAACCTGATCTCCTTCGTATTGGAAGGATGTTGTGAAACTTGAAAGGGTTCAGAAAAGATTTACAAGGATGTTGCCAGGGTTGGAGGATTTGAGCTATAGGGAAAGGCTAAGTAGGCTGGGGCTGTTTTCCCTGGAGCATCGAAGGCTGAGCAGTGACCTTATAGAGATTTATAAAATCATGAGGGGCATGGATAGGATAAATAGATAAAGTCTTTTCCCTCAGGTGGAGGAGTCCAGAACTAGAGGGCATAGGTTTAGCTTTAGAGGGAAACGATATAAAAGGGAACTAAGGGACAACATTTTTATGCATAGGGTGGTATGTGTATGGAATGACCTGGCAGAGAAGGCAGTACAATTACAGCATTTAAAAGACATCTGGATGGGTATATGAATGGGAAAGGTTTAGAGGGATATGGACCGAGTGCTGGCAAATGGGACTAGGTTAGGTTAGGAAAACTAGTCAGCATGGATGAGTTGGACCAAATGGTCTGTTTCTGTGCTGTAAAACTCCGTGACTCTATGACTTTATGTATTATGGAATGATAGAATATGGACACTATCCAAGATTCATCTACAGTGAGTGATTGCTGAGTCAGTTGAGATCTTTTACACTTGGATCAATAGATTTTTTTTGTTTGGTATGGAAGAGATTTGAAACAAAAGGGAAGTAAATGGATTTGAGTAGCAATCAGTCATGGTCTGATAGAATTTCTATCATGTGACTTTGTTACTGTACTTTTCTTGTGAAACAGCAGAATTTTGCAAAGGTGTCAGTTGGTCTGATGAAATAAGCATCTCTGCTATCTCATGCAGGAGTTTGGCAATTTCAAATTGAGCTCAGGAGAAATTACTTTATTTGAAGGGCTATAAATTGTTTGTGTTCTTTACAGCACAGGTCTATGAGATACTTCATCATTGAAATCGATTGATTTTTGGTCACTAAGGGAATCAAGGAATAAGGAGATGAGGCAATTGAGTGAAGTTGATGTTAAAAGTTCGGCTGTGATTCTGTAATATATTGGAGAACATTCAAAAGGCTGCATAGATTGCTCCTGATTGCTACTGTTTTATTGGTGTATTAAAGAGAAAAGGATAATGTGAAGAAGCATTTGGCCCACTAAGGACCACAGTGGTAATTTTTGCATGGAGCCAGAGGATGTAGGTAGAGTTCTAAGTGAACACTTTGGGGGTTGGTGTTCACAAGCAAGAGGGACAACATGGATTTAGAAATTCAGGACAAAATTGGTACAATTTTAAAGATTCATACAGATAGAGGAAATTTGAGTGATCTGGCAGCCTCAAAAGTAGATAAATCTCCAGGACTGGATGCAATGTATCCTCGGTTGTTGAGAGAAGCAAAGGGGAAAATACCAGGCCTCTTGCAAAACATTTCTATTCCTCTCTGGCCACACAAGTGGCACCAAAGGTCTGGAGGAGAAACAATGTGGTACCGTTATTCAAGATGGAGCAATTCTAATAGACAGAATTAATGTCCACTTGAAGAGACAGGGATTAATCAACGGGCATGGGCATAATGGGCCAAAGGGTTATTTTCTATGCTTTTTTAAATTCATGCATGAGGGCGTCACTGACTAGGTGGCATTTATTGTCTATCCCTAACAGCCCAGAGGGCAGTTAAGAGTCAACCACATTGCTGTGGATCTGGAGTCACAGGTAGGCCATGTGACTTCTTCCCTAAAGGACATTAATGAACCAGCTGTTTTTTTTTCCCCTACAATTGATATTGGTTTTGTGGTCATCATTAGATACCTAATTTCAGATTTTCATTGAATTCAAATTCCACCATCTGCCATGGCAGGATTTGAACCCAGGTACCCAGAACATTACCTGGTTCTCTGGATTAACAGTCCAGCAATAATACCTCTAGGCCATCACCTCCCCTTAAGATCTGTATGACTCTATGACTCCATGTAAATATTAGGAACCGTAAGAAGCATCAATTGAATCTGACAGGACAGGTAGTCCTCGATAATGTGGTTTCAACTGATCTGGTTTCACCATAACATAGTTTTCACCTTACTACCCATAATTCTAATGTTGTGTGTCTGATTCGTGATAACACAGTTTTTCTCGAAGTGCTCAGGAATAAATGTACACCAAAATGGAGCATTCCTGGACACATTCCTGATTCCTTCAGCTCATTTGGCTGTTGCCTCCTTGACATCTCTGTCTTTATGGCTCCTAAGTGCCCTAGTTTTAAAGCAAATAAATTGTGGCTAAGAAAAGCAGTAAGTAAAAAATAGATGTGCTGTGTGGATACAGAGAGAAAAGTAAGTCAGCCAATTCATTTAAGGTTAGGTACTTCTTAAAAATCTGTCCCCAGTGACTCTCAGCCTCCTCCCCCAAAGCAGCAGAAAAGCAGTCCTCAACTTTCATCTTCGAGATTAAGCAAACTTGCCTATGAGATAAGAAAAATCTAAATAAAGTTGTTTTATATGTTTTCATGGCAATTTTGGTGTTTATTTAAAATCAACTTTATGGTTGCATTCTGTACTTGATTGGTGTTCTGCGAATGTAACCTGAACATTTTCATGGGTTTCTATGGGAATATGTGTTTCAAATAATGAGTTTTTCTTAGCACTGTGATTTTCAGGAACATAACTACCCTGTTAGTTGAGAATGTCCTGTACTATTGCCTCATCAGATAAAAATACTCTGCTGAAGGATAAAAGCTTACATCTGTGATATATTGTGAGGGTAGACCAGATCATTTAGATTGTTATTTTTCAAATGATGTATGACTTTCTTGATTCTTTTACTAAGTACCTCACACTTATAGTGAAATTTAATGCAATTACACTTTGAACTTTGAGAATTCAAATTTAGATTTTTCCTTCAGGATTTAACATGCTCAGTTCATCTCTATCACAAAATGAGTGAAAGAATGTGTATAGCTACAGCTTGAAATTACATTGCATGTGTAACTACTTGTTTTCACATATCATGGCTATTCTTCTGTTGCCATCCTTCGAGATTTGTGCCTGTACTTTTTAACCTGTGTATCATGTGTTTTGTTCATTATTCAGGTTAGAAGATGATATAATATTATAAAAGCAAATTACAGAGGACGTTGGAGATCTGGAAGTGCTGAAAAAACTGAACAGGTCTTACAACCTGTATGGGGAGAGAACCAGAGTCAATAGAACCATAAAAATGATATAGCACAGATGTAAGTTATTCAGCCCATCTTGTCCAAGCTGACTCAACACACAGGTACCTTTTCTAATGTCATCTTCCTGCACATGGCCCAGAGCCCTGCAGCTTACCCACCTAAGGTTCAATCTCATTACTTTTTAAAAAGAGTTTAGTGTATCTGCCACCAACACCAACTTAGGCAGTGAATTCCAGACACCCTACATCCTCCAGTACATTTTTTCTCTCCTGTCACCTCACACCCTTCTGCCACTTAGCTTGAATCTATGACCCCTTGTTTTTGAATTGTCTGCCAAGGGAAACAGGTTCCTCCTCCTTACTCTTTCTCTTCCCCCTACAATTTGTATACCTGAATCATGTCACCCCTCAGCCTTCTCTATTCAAGGAAAACAACTCCAACCTCTCCAAATTCTCCTCATTGCTACAAATAACCAATCTAGGCAAGTCTAGTAAATCTTCTCTGCATTTTCTCCAGACCCTTTTTCTAATGTGGTGATCAGAACTGCACAAAATAGTCCAGTTGTAACCTCACCAGTGTCTTATATAGTTTCAGTTCCAGCAATAAAGTTTCAACTTTGATCTCCAGCATCTGCAGACCTCACTTTCTCCTTATATAGTTTCACCAATACAGGTTGTTCTGCTATAACATAATTGATGAATTGGTGACAGTTTTCTAAAGTGCAAAGTTTTAAAGCTTGTATTAGTTATAGTGCAATTCCAGCCCCATTAGTTTAAATGGTGCTGCTATTACACAATTTTCTTATAACACGGAATTAGATGAGAACAGAACTACTATGTTATAGCAGAACTGACTATATATCCCTACTTTTGTATTCTATAACTGTCAATGAAGGAGAGCATTCCATAGGCCTTCTTTACAACTTTATCTACCTGGACTACTACCTTTTGGGACCTGTGCAGTTACATACTAAGATGTCTCACTTCATCTACCCCTCTCAGTTTAATCCCACCTATTGTGTATTCGCTTCCACTGTTTGACCTCGCTAAATGCATTACCTCATGCTTATCAGAGTTGAACTCCATCTGCCACTTTCCTGCCCACTTCACCAACCTACTAATACCATTTTAGAGCTCACAGCTATCCTCTATACTATCCATTACATAACTAGTTTTTGTCTTTTGCAAATTTTCCAATTGTGGGGCCCTGTGTTCATGTTAATATTTTAAGCAGCAACAGGGGTCCCAGTGCTGAGCCCTGTGGAACACCAATTGAAAGAGCTTTCTATTCGCAAGGACAGCCATCGACCATTACCCTTTGTCTCCTGTTACTAAGCCAATTTTGGATTTAATTTGACAAATTATCCTGTATCATGCAGGCATTTACTTTTTTGACCAGTTTTCTACATAGGATGTGTCAAATACCTTACTAAAATCCATGTAGATAACATCCACTGCACTACCCTCATCGATATTCCTTGTCACTTCCTCAAAGAATTCAATCAAATTAGTAAATGACTTTCCTTTACCAAAGCCATGTTGACTATCCCTGACTAGTCCATACCTTTTTAAGTGACGATTTATCTGATCTCTCAGGATTGATACTAACAATTTGCCCAGCTCCAAAGTAAGACTAACTGGCATTGTTTGACATTTCCTTTGTACTCTTTTTAAATAATTGAACCACATTTGCATTCCTTCAGTCCTCTGTCACCTCACCTGTGTCTAGTGAAGATTGGAAAATAATCTTCAGACCATCTGCTATTTTCCCCTTCACCTGTTTCAACATCCTAAGGAATTTCAAGGATTCTAACTTCTGTCACACTTCCTCTCTCATTATGATGATTTTGTCCAATATTTCACACTCCTCCTCTTGGATTACTATATCCACATTATCCCTTTCCTTTGTTAACATGGAGACAACAATTCATTTAAAATGCTTCCCACCTCTTCTGCATCTTCACACAAGTTCCCTTCTTCAAGTCTCATAGGTCCTCCCTTTTCCTTAACTATCCTTTTGCCCCTAATAATGGTAAGATATCTTCAGGTTTTCCTTAATCTTGCTTGCTAATATTTTTTCATGCCCTTTCTTTGATTTCCTTTTTATCTTTCTTTACTTGATCCCTGTGCTTTCTATACTCCTCCAGGCTACTTACAGTCTTGAGATTTCTTTTGACTATTTTCCTTTTCATCTTCCACTGTATTTTTTCTGGACAACCATGGGGGTTTAGATTAAGCAGTACCATGCTTATTTTTGGAGGGGACATGTCTGCTGTGTGCCCCAAGGATCTCACCTTTTAGTGCCTCCCAATGGTTTGCCACTATTTCTCCTTTAGCAATCCTGTCCAGTTCACCTCAGCCATATCACTTCACATTTTGTCAAATTTTCCTTCCCCCAGTTAAAAACTTACTCCTGATTTATCTCTGTCCTTTTCGATAATAATACTAAATCTAACTGAACTGTGCTCACTATCCTGGATATGGTCAATCACTGTCACTTTACCCACTTGCCAATCTTCATTTCCCAAAACTAAATCCAGAATTGTGTCTCCTCTCATCGGGCTTGTCGTGTATTATTTTAAAAATGTTTCCTGGATGCAGAACATGGATTTTTCAGCTTCAATAGTCCTTATATTGTTTAAAATCCAGTTGATAATGGGATAGTTAAAGTCTCCTACTATTATTCCCCTCTTATTCCTACAGACAGAAATTTGTTTACACATATATTCTTCGAGCTCCCTCTCACTATTTGGGGGTCTGTAGTATACTCCTAGCAATGTATCTGCCCCTTTATTTATTCTGAAGTTCAACGTATAAAGTCTTAATTGTTAACCTGTTTAGTACATCATCCCTTTTCACAAATGTAATTCATTCTTTAATCAACACTGCTGCCCTGCCTCCTTTTTTCACCCACCCACTCTATCCTGCTTGAATACTGTATATCACAAAATATTGAGCTACAAATGTTGCCCCTCCTTGAGACAGGTTTCCATTATAGAAATGACATCTTCCTGCTGTGTGTCTCTCTGTGCCCTGTTCATCTGCCTTCTTTGTCATACTCCTTATACTGAAATAGAAATATCTCAACCCCATCAATTTCCTTTGGTTGTTTTTTAATTCTCGTTTCTTTTGACTTTCTGAGTTGCTGATAGCATCACTAACTCATGATTTACCTCCTGTTTCCTGCTCTGAAGCTGACCCGTCTAAGCCTATACTTTGGTTCCCATCCCCCTGCCATACTAGCAGTGTAAATGGGAACTGTATATGGAGTCCCTGTCAAATCCCCATTGTTGCAGACTACAAAGGATTTTCACAGAAAATTGAAGATTCCTGAGCAAATGAACTATGCCTGGAACCCTCTGAATGTATAGATCTCGGTCTGAGCATTTATCGGGTTCTGCTCAAATTAAGGAGATAGTTACTCAGAGAAAGTTAGATTACTAAATGCCTAGCCTAACACATGATTCTCTCAACTTGCCACCCCAATTACACCTTCCCCAAACCTCTGACACCCCCAAACTCTGACCTGGTACATCTTGTCTACCAGATCCAACTCCCTGTCCTCCTCTGGGACCTGATACCTCCCACTGACTTGGCATCCTTCTCTATGGCTGGGGCTCAACATCTTCGCACCCCATGAGCCTTGGACTTGACACTCCTCCTCCACTACTGCACCTTACCACTTGCCCCTTCCCTCTGGATGCAAAAACCATTCCAAGACCTGACCCTTCCTTTCCCACTAGGAGAAAGTAAGGACCGCAGATGCTGGAGGTCAGAGCTTAAAAATATGTTGCTGGAAAAGCGCAGCAGGTCAGGCAGCATTAAAGGAACAGGAGAATCAACGTTTCAGGCATAAGCCCTTCTTCAGGAATTCCTGAAGAAGGGCTTATGCCCGAAACGTCGATTCTCCTGTTCCTTTGATGCTGCCTGACCTGCTGCGCTTTTCCAGCAACACATTTTTAAGCCCCTTCCTTTCCCACCCCATCATAAAGTGACAAGCCGCTCCCTTACAATGACCCTCTTTCTCCTGTCACCATCATCTAGCTTGACCTACCCTAATCAATCCATCATTTACATGGCCCCCTTCCCACCTAGTGCCTGACAACCTATTTGACTGCCTTCACTCTCACTCAAACATATCTTGCATTCTTACCATTTCACTGCAACTGTCAAAGTGGCTGGACTTTTGAATTTCAGGTTACAACAATTGGCTTACAAAAGTAAATGCTGGATGTTAATTGCTGCTACACAATGGGTTCTTGCACCCTAATTGTATTTGCCACTGGTGAGGAATTTCAACGCCAACACTTATTGGAAGATCATTGGTGCATTGTTCATGATTTCACAATCAATTTTAGGACAGATGTAAATTGTTAACACTATAACCATGGCAAATAATGAAAAAAACCTTCCTTTATAATCTAAATTCAAATGATGACAAAATTCCTTACAAAATTAAATAAAATCAAATTGTGGCCTTACAGCTTGTCCCATTGAGTGAAATTTTCATGAAAGAGACCCCTAAAAAGGCATTTCATGTGTGATGGACAGGGCCTTGGTAAGAATATGCCTAGGTATAGTGTACATTTTTGGTATTCTCATCTGATGATGGAGGTTCTGGCAATGGAGGTTAAACAAAATGTTTCTTGGAATGCGAGAACTGGCATATGAAGAAAGACTGGATTGGTTAGGTCTATAATCATTGGAGTTTAGAAGAATGAGGAGGTGTCTCTCATAGAAACCTATAAAATTCTAAAAGGATTAGATAGGGTAAATGGACAAAGAATGTTCCCAATAACCAGGGAATCTAGAGGTGAGCGTCATAAAATAAGGATAAATGATATGACGTTTAGTACTGTGATGAGGAGAAATTCTTCATCCAGAGAGTGGTAAGACTGTGGAATTCTCTGCCACAGAAAGCAGTTGACTGTTTTCAAGAAGACATTAGATATGGTTCTTAGGGCAAAAAGGATCAAAGGGCTGGAGGCAAAACTGGGAACAGGGTTGGATGAATGATCTACTCCTGCTCTATGGTCTTTTTTCTATATATAGACAAATAAAATTAAATATTTATAAGCAGTGAAAATTTTGCACAGCTTCCCAACCTGAGGTTTCAGTTCTTTGTAAGAGTTGATTTAATATTGAGCATATATTGAAGGAAAATGAGGAACAAAGAATGACAGTAATCCAGATGGAGCTGTAATGAACAGGATCATGTATGACAGGCAAGCTGTTTCCAATCAGTGTTAAATTGAAGAACAGTAGAGCTGTTGTATATTACAAATGTTCACCTTTCTGTTTAACATTGGATTGAGATTTTTTTCAGGATATCCTGGCTTCTGAGTGCATTAAATACATTGCCATAAAATATAAATTCTGCAATTGATGATATTACGATCATAACTAAAAGCAAATAACAACAAGAAAGTCATCAATTTACCATGATTTGGAGATGTCGGTGTTGGACTGGGGTGTACAAAGTTAAAAATCGCAACCTGGTGTTATGTGATTTTTATCAATTTACCAAGAGTTCAGAGTTGGCAAACTACTGTGGTGAAATGGTCATAAAGAGCTTTTAATGTCTTTGCTAATTTGCTCTCACATCTAATGCTTCAAGCATAAAATCATTCTGAAATAAAAGTTGAGGACAAGAGCTCTGATGAAGCAGTGGCAATTATAATCTATCATCTGGGATTGAAAACAAATAAACCAGATATAAATTTCTTTTATTTAGTATAATTTGCATTTTGCACAACATATTGACCCATTCAGCTAATCATTTTGTTTGTATTTCATTAATTTAATCATCCATTGATTAGCTGTTTTGGTCATGAGAAAAAAGACAGTGATTAAATCCTACATTTGGACATCTGTAAGTGGAATACCTATCATTTTATGCAGATATGCAGACAGTTTTTCAAAACAAGCCAATTTAATCCTGAAAATTTAAAGTGTATAGAATGAAGTACGCTATAATTTACACAGCACAATACCATGTAGGTGAACATTACTTTTAAAGCAGCTGGGGCAATCAGATTCACAAATCAGGAAGCTGACCTGATGGGATCACAGTCTCATTTTGCTTCTTTTAATATTACATTTCAGTGCATGAAACCATTTTTGTATAAATGATGCTCTGAAGTTCAAAAAGTACAGTAATTATATCCTGCCTGATTTTCTATTTGTGAACTTCAGTTTATAATGTGCTTTTGCTTTTTGGAAATTGCTATGTGAAAATTGGGAATGGCCCAGAATGCTCAAAGACCTGTGGTTCTTGTAATGTTGTGATTGCATTATGGTTGTGAAAGACAATGGGCCAACTGATTATAGTAATATTGCGCTTAAGTGTACACAAATGATGCCAAGGCATTTTCTTGAAAAAAACACATGCAAATTTTGGAATCATAGAGTCATGGAACCATACGGAAACAGACTCTTTGGTCTAACCAGTCCATACCCGCCATAATCCCAAACTAAACTAGTCCCACTTGATTATGCTTGGCCTATATCCCTCCAAACATTTCTTATTCATATCATATAACTGACTTGCATCTACCACTTCCTCTGGAAGTTCATTCCACACACAAACTACTCTCTGTAGGGAAAAAAAAGTTGCCCCTCGTATAGTTTTTAAATCTTTCTCCTCTCACCTTAGAAATATGCCCCAGTCTTGAAATCCCTCACCCTAGGGAAAAGATACTTGCCATTCACCTTATCAATCCCCCCTCACTATTTTATAAACCCAATTTTATAAATTTGAGAGGTCACCTCTCAAATTCCTATGCTCCAGTGAAATATGTCCCAGCCTAACCAGCCTCTCCTAATAATTCAAACCCTCCATTCCTGGCAACATCCTGGTAAATCTCTTCTGAGCCCTCTCCTGCTTAATAATATCCTTCCAATAACAAACGAGATTAGAACTGGACACAGTACTGCAGAATAGGCTTCACCAACATCCTGCACAAGCTCAACATAATGTCCCAACCTCTAGACTCAAAGCCAAGCATGCTAAATGCCTTCTTAACCTCCCTATGTGGTGCAAACATCAAAAAATTATATAGGTCTCTTTGCTGTACAACACTACCCAAGACTGTACTTCTAATTGTATAAGTCTTGCCTTTGTTTTACAAAAATGTAATACCTTCCATTTATTCAAAGTAAACTCTATCTGCCACTCTGTAGCCCATTGATCCAATTGTAATCTTAGTTAACCTTCTTCACTGTCCAGTACATGTCCAATCTGGGTGTCATCCGCAAACTTACTAACCATGCTTTCTATGTTCTCATCTAAATAATTTATGTAAGTCACAAACGAAAGTGGACTCAGCACAGATCACAGGCCTCCAGTCTGAAAAATCAATTCTCTACCATTACTCAAATTATTGCTGCTATCCTGACAAATATTTAACCCTGACTCAATATCAGTCAAACTGATCATATTGCTGGGACCTATCTTTGCACAAATTGATGATACTGCTGATTGACAAACCAATTACCTGAAGCCTGACTTGGGACTCAATAGGTGTTGATTCGTATTGAAGCTTGATTAATGTGAGTCATGGAAAAGCATAGCAGGTCAGGCAGCATCTGAGGAACAGGAGAATCGATATTTCGGGCAAGAGCCCTTTATCAGGAATGAAGCTTGTGAGCCAAGGGGGCTGAGAGATACAGGAACTGGGATAAGGTGGGGGGAGGAGAAATGAGGAAACTAGTGAAGTTCACATTGATGCCGTGTGGTTGGAGGGTCCCAAGGCGGAAGATGAGGCATTCCTTCTCCTGGTGTCGGGTGGTTAGGGTGTGGCAATGGAGGAAGCCTGCATGTCCTTGGCGGAGGGGGAGTGGGTGTTGAAGAGTTCGGCCACAGGGCGGTGGGGTTGATTGGTGCGAATGTCCCAGAGATGTTTTCTGAAGCGCTCTGCAAGTAGGTCCTGGTCCTGCAGGTCCTGGGCTTCCTCCATTGTCACACCCTAACCGTCACAGTTCCAACCTTCCAAATTGGAACCACCCTCTTGACTGTGCTACCTGTCCATCTTCCTTCCCACCTATCCGCTCCACCTTCTTCCGTGACCTATCACCATTACCCTACCTCCATCTACCTATTTCACTCTCAGCTACCATCCCCCCATGTCTGACTAATTTATTGAAGTTTTCTAGGAAGTCTCAATCAGAGTGGATAGAGGGGAACAAGGCGATATGTTTTAAATTCCAGAAGTTCAATGAGATGCCTCATAAAAGGTTAAGTCATAAGATAAGAGCTCATGGTATTGGAGGTGGTTTATTGGCACAGATAGGAAATTAGCTAATGAGTAGGAAATAGCAAGTGGGGATAAGGGGTACTTTTACAGATTGGTGACCTGTGACCAGTGGGGTTCCACAGGGATCAGTGCTGGGACTGCAATTGTTTATAATGTAGGTTAATGATTTAGAGAAGGGAAATGGACTGTGGCCACATTTGCAGACCACAAAGGTAGGTAGAAAGGCTAGTTGCAAGAGAGATACAAATAGTTTATAGTAAGACATTGATAGGTTAAGTAAGTGGGCTAAAAGTTGGCGAATGGAGTATAATGTGGAAAAATTTAAAGTTATTCATTTTGGAAGGGAGAATAAAAGAGCAGAATATTATTTGAATGGAAAAAGACAGCAGAAAACTGCAACACAAAGGATGTTGAGTGTTTTGTACATTAAATATAGAAAGCTAGCACACAGGTCCAGCAGGTAATCAGGAAGGCTATTAGAATGTTTATTTTTTTCAAGGGGTTTGGAATATACAAGTAGGGAAGTCTTACTGCAACTGTACAAGGTGCTTGTGACTCCATATCTGGAATATTGTGAGCAGTTTTGATCCTCTTATTTGAGGAAAGATTTCATTGGAGGTATTTCAGGAATGTTCTTGAGGATGATGCCTGATATGGAAGAATCTTATAAGCAAAGATTAAGCATGTTAGGATTCTAATCACTGGATTTTAGAAGAATGAGAGGTAATCTTATTAAAACATCTAGAATCATTCAGGGACTTGAAAGGGAAAATGCTGGAGTAAGTTCCCTCATGGAACACTCAAAGACCAGAGGGCATAGTCTCAGAATAAAGGGGCATCAACTTAAGACTGAGATGAGGAGGAATCTCTTCATCCCTTGCTACAGAGAGTTTGGGGCCAAAGACCTTATGTATGTTTAAGGCTAAGATAGACAGATAGTAGTTGGAGAATCAAGAGTTATTGGAAAAAGCAGGAAAATTGATATGAGGAATATCAGACCAGCCATGGTCCTATTGAATGGCAGAGTCGACTTAACGAATCAAACAGGCGAAAGTGAGTACTGCAGTTGCTGGTGATCAGAGTCAAGATTAGAGTGGTGCTGGAAAAGCATAGCAGGTCAGACAGCGTCTGAGGAGCAGGAAAATTGATATTTCAGGTAAAAGCCCTTCATCAGGAATCAAGGAATCAAACAACCTACTCCAGTTCCTATTTCTCCGGTCTTGTCATTTTATTTCCTATTTTAAAGGAATAATTACATTTTTAAAAAGCCGTCAAGGTTGGGAATGACATTGTATGAATTCAAGTTCTTTCTATTTTATCCTTTATTAGAGCTTGATCTCCTGGTGACTTATTCAGTAAAATTTATGCAATTTTTCCACATGTTTATCAAAA
Source organism: Chiloscyllium plagiosum (assembly GCF_004010195.1). Classification (NCBI taxonomy): domain Eukaryota; kingdom Metazoa; phylum Chordata; class Chondrichthyes; order Orectolobiformes; family Hemiscylliidae; genus Chiloscyllium; species Chiloscyllium plagiosum. Next base: position 42,734,963 of record NC_057715.1, read on the forward strand.
GTACTAGAGATTTTCCTTTCTTGTTCAGCAACAATTTCTTTTTAAATTGTGTTTCTGATGTGGAAGGAAGTTTTGGGGCAGAGATGGTGTGCTGTCTGCTATGAGCAAGGCCAGTAAAAGCAACAGGATATGACTGATGGTTTGTGGGTCGTGAGGTTTGAATGTATATCTGTGACAGTAAGGTTGCTGTCTTCCTAGCCATATGCGTTGCATTAAACTGCAAACATCAAGAATGTGATGCATACAGTGATCCTATAGTACTAAGTATAATAGTCTTAATTTTTCCACTTATGAGTTATTAAGCTGTCATGTTTCAGAAAGGTGAAACATATTCCCTGGGTTTTCCTAAAATGTATCAGACATAATGTGTATCTCCGTGGTGGAGGAAGTACTTTTTCCAGAGCACCAGACAATTATTAGACAATAGATATGGCAGATTTTAAGTCTGCTTCCACATCTGGCCAACATCTGAATTGTGAATTAAACTGTCTTGATATATTTTTCATTTTTCTATTGCAATTCTGGTTTCTGGCAACATAAAGATACCTTTTACACTTTTGATGATTTGCAGATGGCAACTGAGGAAATAAATGAGGTTTCAGAATTGCAGTAGAATGAGGGTATTGCTTTCAAGTCAAGCCTGCTTCTGAGGACCATTTAACAGTTTCAATAGGTGGGATTGTTTCATTCAAAGTAAGGGAGCAGCTATCAAAAATAGATCAAAGCAGCATACAATGTTGCATTTGGTATCACCATAATATGTCAATGTCTTCAAATTGCATAGCATGAAACTAATGGACAAATGTATGACATGTTGCAAATTAACTAGGAGAAAGTGAGGACTGCAGATACTGAAGATCAGAGTTGAGAGTGTCATGCTGGAAAAGCACAGCAAGTCAGGCAGTATCTGAGGAGCTGGAGAATCAACATTTTGGACACAAGTCTTTCATCAGGAATGAGGCTCCTAATGTTGCAAATTAATTTTTGCTAATTTGAGTGAAGGCATTAGCCACGCTGAAAATGTGTTGCTGGAAAAGCGCAGCAGGTCAGGCAGCATCCAGGGAACAGGAGATTCGACGTTTCGGGCATAAGCCCTTCTTCAGGAAGCTCCTGGATGCTGCCTGACCTGCTGCGCTTTTCTAGCAACACATTTTCAGCTCTGATCTCCAGCATCTGCAGTCCTCACGTCCTCCTGAAGGCATTAGCCATCCAAAGTAAATTGGTCAGCTGAAATCTCACAGGACAGTTCAATGATCTGTGTTTTTTTTTCCTCATGGACATACCCACTGTTGTGCTGAAAATATTTTTGTTTGATATCCTGATTTACTGGGAAGATCAGAATTAAATTATTTCTATCTCAATTAGTTTTTTTCCTCTTCTCTGAGGAAACAAAAATGAGTTATAAAGATGAAGGTCTAATTGGAAACCTGACTGGTTCACTAATGTTCTTTAGCGAGGGGAGCCTGTTGTTCTAACCTGATCTGACTTATCATTTCCTTCAGATCTGAAACAATATGGTTGATTCTTAACAGTCCTCTAAATGGCCTGTGAGCCACTTGGTTTTATCAAAAATACCAACCAAATATAATCCACACAGACACCGTGATATCACCTGCTCAAGGAAAGTTAAGATGATTAATAAATGCTAGCCTGGTCAGCAATGCCAATTTTCTGTGCATGATTAGAGCTTGCCATAGAGCTGATTGATTATGATCACAGTTGGGGCTTATGACACAGCTAGAAATGGGGTTAGAAAATTCAGCCCAGTTTCATTTTATTAACCTCTCTATCTTTTATGCCATTTTTAACAGTTTGGTTGATGTTATGTTTGCTGTAAACTGGAGCTTCCATTCCTTATCCTTGCAATTGTTTGTATGAAGATGTTATTTGTGTTCAGGATTATGACCCTTGTACTGAATTTTCCTACTTGTATCCAGTCTGCCACCATAACTAAGTTGTATTTTAACCTGGTGAAATGTTGCTGGATTTCTTCCAAAGCTATTTCAGCTTCTTGAAGTAGACTGTTTCAAAATTGAATGTTAATACACCAAAAGATGTCAGAGAGAACTCTGTATACTGCAGCAGGACACAACTGATTTTAAATATTCTGTGATCTCTGATGAAACCTAGAAGGGCATGGAGAAAGTGAGGACTGCATATGCCGGAGATCAGAGTCGAGAGTGTGGTGCTGGAAAAGCGTAGCAGGTCAGATCCTGCTCCTTGGATGCTGCCTGACCTGCTGTGCTTTTCCAGCACCACACTCTTGACTAGAAGGGCATGGCCCATACATCACCATTGTTGACATTGGTGGGCATGCAAGTAGTGCTTTCAATTGACAACAATTTTGCCTCTGAACCAGAAGGTTGTGCAAATATTGAACACCCCCTCAAGAGACTTTTGCTTGTAAACTGTAGCATTTTGCTCACTGCAGTTCGGTGGCAAGGTTATACCATTTGTGGTACTATCATTTCAAAGGAAACATTAAATTTGCCTTCTCAGATATAAAAGATCCATAAAATTTCTTGAAAAAAAGAGGTGTTCACCTGGTGGTTTATTCAATTTGTCTCTGTTAACTAACAATACCAGAAATAGGTGTCTGATAGAATAGAATAATAACTTATCATCACTTGTATTCCTTAAAGAGGTTTTAATTTGCCATACTCTGGCATCCATATTAATAACAGAAATCATATATAAAAACAAGACAAGTTCCATCTTTGTTTAATTCACGGCTCTCGGGTTCCCAAGGTTGAGGAAAAGACAAGACCACATTCTCCACCGTTGCAGAAAGCTGACATCAAAGCCACCAATGAAAGGAATTCCTTGGGAGTAAATTGTGTCATGTTTTGCTACTTCAAAGGTACTTGGCTGTGGAGCATTGGTTCAGGTTTGCTCATCATTCTGAGGACATCCTCTCATCCACTTTTTTTTATAGATTATTTAAAATAATTGAATAATAATTTTGTGACAATGTTGGAGGATGTATGCATTAAATGTTCATCACTGATTTTGTTAATTTCTGAGTGTATATTTCATTGTATTCCAATTTCATGTACAGAACAGTTGGAAATGCAGAAGCATTGATCGAATTATGCTTTAACTATTTGGACCACTTGATGCATAATTAGTGTGCTTGCATAACAATCTGCTCAAATGTGAAAACATAGGAGGGGCTGCTGAGGGGATTCACCAGAACATTGCCTGGGATGGAACAATTTGACTATGAAGAAAGACTGGATAAGCTTGGGTCACTTTCTTTAGGGCAGAGAAGGCTGAGGTGAGGACCTGATTGAGATGTATAAGATTGAAGGCATGAACAGGGTGGATAGAAAGTAACTGAAGGGTCACTAACAAGGGGGCATAATATTAAATTAAATTAAATGGAGATTTTGAGGGGGACTTGAGAAAAATAAATTTCACCTGGAGAGTGGACTGGAATGCCCTGCCAGGGAGAATAATTGTGGTAGAAAACCCCAGCCTTTTATAAAGAGAATTTGAAAGATTATTCAAGGCTATAGAAATTAATGTGATATTTCGCAAGGACACAGACACAGACATTCTGATTTTATTTTATATTACCCCACTGGTGGATTTCAAAGATACATGATAAATGGAATTCAAATGTCACCAACTTTCTGAAGACAGGTTATTTATCAAAGTAGCTTCACAGGCTGGATTCAGTAGGACACAGGGAATACTGAAGAACTAGAAACAGAAAACCTGAAGTAGATCAAACTTCAATGAATGGGCCACATGAAGTGACATTTCTCCACTTTGCAACAAAGATTCTCAGAGTTGGCTCAAAATAATAGCAACTGAAGATCCTGGAGACTATAAGAAAAGACAACAAAAATGAAAAGTGGTTCAACTCAAATGCAGACTCTGCAGACAAGGAGAACAACAGCAAACATCAACATGTCGGTCTGGTTTTGATTGAGGAGAGGTTGTGCTCATTCAGATGCTTGTCTGTTCTCACTCACCATCTTACCAAACCTGCAAATCAGGATAACGGCTTGCTGGTGAAAAGGTGGAAATTTAATTCAAGCTGCAAGTAATGATTTTTAAAATTTAATTTATTAGTCCTTGTGTTTTGCACCACTCTGTATTCTCCATGCCTTGGAGGTAGTGCATAGGAAGTTTAACCTGGAATGAGTGAACTGTCTTCTGAGGGTAGATTGGACAGACTGGGCTTGTTTTAACTATAGTTTAGAAAAGTGGTTTGAAGTATGCAAGCTACTGAATGGTCTTGATATTGGCAGATGTAGAAAGAATGTTCTCTATTAATGATGAGTCCAGGACTAGAGAGCAATAATTGAAATTTGCAGATTGTCATTTTTGGAAAGAATTTTTTCTGAGAGCTTTGCAACTTTGAAATGCCCTGCTTCAAAAGATGGTGGAGATGTGATTATCAAATATTTTTAAGGCAGTGGATTGTTGTTAGGCAAGGGAATCAAATTATTGAGGTAGACAGGAATAAGGAATTCAAATCACAAGCAAAATGGCCATGTTCTAATTGAATGACAGAACCAGGCTTAAGGGGCTGAAAGCCTACTTCCTCTATTTTGTATATTTGTACGCTGATCCAAATCCCATTCATCATGGTCATCAGCAGGTAACGTGTCTGAGATTTAGTCTGTTATCATCCACACTTTGAAAGAACTGTTGAGTGTGAGGTTAAGTTAATGGATGATTGAAGGGAAGGTGAATGTCAAGCTGTGAGAAAAATAAGATCCTAAGGTTCAGGGAGTAATTTAAAAAAACAGTGAGTGATACAAGAGGGAGAGGAATGAAGGCAGATTCTGAAAGTGATACTGTTACCATTACCTGTAGCCAATATGTAGCCAATATATATGGCTCCTTTCATGTCACATCACAGACAACATGCCTCCTCTGATTTAAAGGAAAACAACAATAAGATGAAGAAAACAGGACAAGAACAGAGGGGAAAATGAAAAGAGTTCTAACAAGACAAGCAGAAGAGAAAAGCAGGCAAAATTATAGCATAAATACAGCACGAATGGATAAAAGAACGTTTCTCCACTGTCTGAGCTCATGGGAGATCGGCCAATGCCATCAAAACTCAGCCTGTTTTGTTTTAAAAATACTTTTATTGAAAATTTTTTTTTTACAAAATTAGAAAGTTACAAAAATATGAAAATATACCATCATAATATCATAAACAATAAACCAACTACTATACTACTCAGCAAAAAAAATCAAAACTACACTTATTACAAATCAATAAATAAATAAGTAGCATCACTCAGTGTAACAAGACCATAGCTCTCAACCTTCAAGAGCATGAATTATTAAACCCACATTTATTTCAAATTCTTCCTCTCATGGCCTTAAGTTTATTGGGCCAAACCATCATGGCAAGACAAAAGCCCTAAGCAAAATGATGGATAGATCAGCTTCCAAATAATTAAAAAAGGGCTGCCATATCTTGTAAAAGTTGTCCATTTTCTGGTGCACCATATTTGTAAGAAAGTCTAAAGGAATGTGTTCGATAGTTAACTTACGACACCCCAACAGACCCGAAGGGTTCTCAGACACCCAGCACTTCAGAATGTTCCTCCTCACACAAAAGGGAGAATGTTAAAAAGCTTTTTCCCATGTACACCTAAGGGTGGTAAATTTGGCAAACCCAGGAGCAAAGAGATTGGGTTCACCTTGACTTTGGTCCCCAAGACCCTCTCAATTACTCCTGCCACAGCGCTCCAATACGAACGGAGCCTGTGGCAGGACCACTGACAATGTGTGTGGATACCCATGTTTATTTTATGTTTCAGGCACATTAAAGATGCTTCCTGCTTAAATCTTGCAAAACAATCTGGGGCCAAATGGACCCTAAGAAGAATGGGTCCTATTACATATCAAAATCCTCCTCACATTCTCACAAATGTCCTCCCATATTTCCAAAGTGATCTCAACTCCTAACTCTCTCTCCCAAATCTCACATAGATGCTCAATGTCACTCGAGGAACCTCCCCCCAACAAATGATAGAGAATACTCTAAGAACAAGTGTTCTTAGCCTGAAGCACCCTCTTTTCGGTATCAGATCTATAACACTCAATCAAAAGCGTGGTCTCCTTTTAGATAAAATCTCCAATCTGAAAGAATTAGAAGAGGTTCCTACTCAACAATCAATATTTCCGAGTTATTTGATCAAATGATATCAATGTTTCACCCTCAAACTGGTAGTGTGGCCAAGTGGCCTAAAGCACTGGATTAATGCTCCAGTCTCTAAGGAGGTGTGGATTCGAATCCTAATGCTGCCATTTGTGTGGGTTGCCTGTTATACTTCAGCTTGTTAAAGTTTAGTGTTAAACGCTGCTGTGTTGAAATTCCAACACAACGAGCTGGTTTTGCTTGGAGCGGCACGGTGGCTCAGTGGTTAGCACTGCTGCCTCACAGCGCCAGGGACCAAGGTTCGATTCCAGCCTTAGGCGACTGTCTGTGTGGTGTTTGCACATTCTCCCCGTGTCTGCGTGGGTTTCCTCCGGGCACATTCTCCCCGTGTCTGCGTGGGTTTCCTCCGGGAGCTATGGTTTCCTCCCACAGTCCAAAGATGTGCAGGTCAGGTGAATTGACCATTCTAAATTGCCCATAGTGTTACGTGCATTAGTCAGAGGGAAATGGGTCTGCGTGGTTTACTCTTCGGAGAGTCAGTGTGGATTTGTTGGGCCAAAGGGCCTGTTTCCACACTGTAGGGAATCTAATCTAATCTGAATCTAATCAAACAGACCACTCAAACAAGAGACTACCTTATCCATCCAAAAGTTAAACCTGGGATCCATCGTCCCTGGCCGGAAACCAGCATGCCAACTATGGGAGTAAGAAAAGATGTTGTAGACATAGTACTCTCCATCTGCCTCATTGCCCTCCATGCTTTGACCTTGTTAGTAACTATTGGATTCTGGCAATGTTCCACAACTGTCCTCATTTTGTCTAAGAACAACATGTTGATAAGAGGACACTTCGTCTGGGAGGCCTCAATGTCCTACCATGTCGATGCTGAGTCCTCACAGACCCAGCCACTTGCAAAAGGTAGCTTAGTTGATATCTTCTAATGGCTGGAAGGTCCACTCCTTCCCCCCGCCGGGCAACTGAGGTTTTGGAAGCTTAATAAGGGGTCACTTATTAGTGCCAAATAAAAGAACTAAACCAGCCACTCAATTTCTGAAATGTTTGCCTAGGAAAGAGTAAACGGAGCATCCTCAAGGGGTACAATAAGTGAGGAAGAACATACATTTTGATAAGAGCGACTTGACCCAACCATGATATTGGAAGTGCACCTCACTTTTGGAGGTCTTGTTTAATCTTGTCAAACAAATGAACAAAATTAGCTTTGAATAACTAATCAAAGCTGGGGGTAACAGAGAGGCAAAAGTAAAGAAAACCTCCCTGTGTCCACTTAAAAGGGTACCCACCTTACATACCAGGTATTCCCCTAAGACTCCCCATAGCCATAGCCTCTGACTTTGAAAAACTGATCTTGTAACCCGAGAAAGAACCAAATGCATTAATACACTGGATCAAATAGGGCACCGAGACTGACGGGTTTGAAAGAAAAATAAGAACATCAACTGCATTTCATGTAATCATATGCACCTTCAACCCCACCTTTGGGGCAGCTATAGTAGGGTTTCCATGAATGGCCTCAGCCAACAGATGAATCACCAATGTGAAAAGCAAAGGTACAAAGGGACGGTTTTGCTGACTGTCCGACCAATGTTAAAATTGTCAGATCTTATATCATTGATGAGAACCACTGCTAGAGGATCACTGTAAAGGAATCTTACCCATCTAGTAAACACTTCACCCAGGCCAAACTGCTCCAGGGTTTAAAAAAGGTATGGCCATTTCACTCAAATGCCTTCTCTGCATCCAAAGAGACCACCAACCTCTGAACCAATCGCTGCCAGCACGCTTGAATCATGTTAAACAACCTCCTAACATTATTAGAGGATCTGCGACCCTTTATAAACAATAGAGATCAACTCTTTCCAACCTCAATGCCACAGTCCTTTGGGGTATTCTCTTTCTTGAGGATTAGAGAGATATCAGCCTCTCTCAAGGATGGCAGGAGGCAATCATGACTACATAAATAGTTATAAATGTCTAGCGTCGGTCCTGACAGTTTGTTTACAAATTCTTTGTAAAACTCTCTGGGAAAACCATCAGCATTGAGTGCCTTTCCACTTTGAAGTTGCCTCACCACCTCCTGTTTCTCTTTGCTGTTAATGGAGCACTAAGGAGAGACTCCTGCTCAGCAGACATTCTTGGAAGAACCAAGTTCCTAAAAAAAATTACATTTTATCCCGTCTATCCTCACAACATTCAGACTGACACAGTTCAGAATAAAACCTCTGAAACGCCGCTTTGATCTTTTTAGCATTACAAGTAAGAATCCCATTCCCTTCCCTAATAGAAGCAATAGATTGGGAGGTTTCTTCTTGACCAGATATGCCAAATATTTACCTGCTTATCACCATGCTCAACCAATCTTTGCTTCGCAAAGGAAAGTTCCTTCCTGGCTGTATGCATGAGCAAGACGTTTAAGGTAGATCGAAGGGCTGTGATCCGCTGCAGCTTAGTCACTGATGATCTACTGTAATATGCCGTCTCAGCTGCCTTCAATCGTGCCTTGAGCAGACGCTGCTACTCTCCCTTCCATCACTTCTGACTGTCCGATAATGAGATAATTATTCCTCTAGCATAAAGCTTAGCAGTCTCCCACAGAATGGTCGGATTACTAGCTATACCCGAATTGTTGGCCAAAAATGCTACAAATTCCCGAGAAAAGTACTCAACGAACTTGCTGTCCTTGAGGATGAAGGGATCAATTTGCCAGTACTGTAAGCTCATTGCATTACCCTTAATCTTGATCACTAAACATACTGCTGCGTGATCAGAGATGGCAGTGTTCCCACTTGAACAAGATACCACCGAATCTAGAAGACCCACAGGAGTTAGGAAAAAATTATCCTTGTATAGCACTTATGAGGATTGGAAAAGAATGTAAAGACCCTGCCCATAGAGTGGAGACTTCTCCAAATGGCTACCAACCCCAGTTCCACACACAAATCACCCAACTGTTTAGATTGTGGAGAAAGCTTTGGGGGCTTTTGGGCATTCTGTCCAGCACAGGATCCATAAGTTAATTAAAGATCCCCCCCCACCCCATAATAATAAGCGGCAATGCAAAGATCATCAATTTAGACAGTGCATCAGTACAATATTTAAGGGGTTGGGCTGGAGGACAATAGACATTCAAAATACCATGTTCCTTGCCATGTATTAGGGCCTAAAGGACAACAAACTGACTATATTCATTTTTAACACAATCTGTTAAATTAAATGGAAGATTCTTCCGGACGAGTATGGCCACTCGAGCTTTTCGTGTTAATTGACAAGAAAAACACCCAATCAAACCCACCCTGCTGTAACTTCAAATGTTTCTTGTCATTAAGGTGAGTCTCCTGCAATAGGGCAACATCCACCCTGTTCTTTTTAAGCTCAACAACACTTTTTTTCCTTTTAACTGGTGAATGGGTCCCTCTAATGAGTTTGGAGAAGATTTGTAGCTCAGGTTGAGGTTCTGGATGTAAGTTTGCTCACTGAGCTGGAAGGTTTGATATCACCATCACCATCACCATCACCATCACCATCACCATCACCATCACCATCACCATCACCATCACCCATCACCATCACCATCACCATCACCATCACCATCACCATCATTGAGCCTCTGGTGAAACACTGGTGTTATTGCCTGCTTTCTATTTATGTGATTAGGTTTCCTTGGGCTGGTGATGTCATTTCGTGTGGTGATGCCATTTCCTGTGTTGGTGATGTCATTTCCTGTTCTTTTTCTCAGAGGGTGATAGATTGGATCCAAATTTATGCGTGTGTTGATAGAGTTCCAGTTGGAATGCCATGCTTCTAGGAATTCTCGAGTATGTCTCCGTTTGGCTTGTCCTAGGATGGATGTGTTGTCCCAATCAAAGTGGTGTCCTTCCTCATCTCTATGTAATTAAATCTTCAACACATGACATGGCATCACCACAGGAAATGACATCACCAGCCCAAGGAAACTTTAACACATAAATAGAAAGTGGTCCATAAAACCAGTGCTTGACCGGAGGCTCACTGATGATGTTACCTCTTATGGTGATGAAATATCTGAAAACAAACCTTCCAGCTCAGCGAGCAAACATACATCCAGGATCCCTCTAATATTCCAGGTGCACCAATGATTCTTTACAACCACCTTTGACCTGCTGAGAGGAAGAATTTGACTTTTGTATATGCTGGGCATATGCAAGAGAAGACTTGTAGAGTGTATTTACGAAAAATGAAAACACTAAACTAACTAAAAAACACAAAAGGCACTTAATGGGGGACTCTACTCCCTGTCCATCGAGGTGCTTACACCACCAACGCACATCTCCATTCCCTTACCAGCTTAAGCCGCACCCCAGATCCAAGCAATAGAACTAAACAGACAAAACAATGAGCACTTTGCCCACCCACAACTATACACCAACACCAATCCTAATCGGAGAAAAAAAATACAAACCAACAGCAGCTTCCATAAGGGTAACATTACAAGAAACATAACAAGAGAAAAAGAAAACCAAACGTTACTGTCCATGTCCATAAATCCACTGGAATTATTTCAAAGTTTCCAAGAAATTTTTCATTGTTCTGAGGAGTTAAATGACCGCAGCGTCTTTTCATTAGTAATATGAAGCACTGCTGGGTATCTCATTCAATACCAAGGTCCCTTTATTTTCTCTCGACCTCATATGGATCACTGCCGCAGAAAAGTTCTGGAAAAACATCACCTTAGTTCCCTGATAAGCCAGGGTCTGTAGATCTTTCCCCATCTTTCTAGAAGATTCCAGGACTCACTACTTACCCCTGAAACTTTGAAATAGTACCAGGTCTGGGTGGGGGTGCTGATCCAGATCTGGTCTGTGCACCGCAACCCGATGAGCTCTGTCAACATTCACCCGGTCCGCCTTGGCATCCCAGCCAAGAAACTGAGGCAGCCAATCTTCAGAAAAGCTTGCTAGTTGCCCACCTTCCATTCCCTCTGGCAGCCCAACAATCCAGATATTTTTCCTTCTACCTCAATTTTCCAGATCATTGACCTGTTCAGTCAAGGCCAGGACCAGTTTTTCGAGGGCCTGGATCTGTTCTAGAGGACTCAACCTCAGTCCCTGACATTGCAGTCCACCGCTCGCTGTCTTCAACTCGCTTCCCGAGCCCTTCCAACTCCTTCTCATGCTTTTGTAGCATACCCGAAATCAGCTCTAGCCGAGTATGATTGTCTTTCATTAACCCCTTGAGCATCCCTCGGATGGCCACAAGTTCTTCAGCGATGTTCTGCTGCATAGGTACCTCTTTCTCAGCTGCCGAGGAAACTGCAGCTGCATCCACAGTCGTAGTCTCAGGCACACCTGACACCTTTAGCAAGTCTCCCGTATGTTAGGGCTTGGCTGTATGCTTTCCTCTCATCATCCTCGCTCGCTCAGAAAGGATTAACAGTAGAACCTTGACTATCCGAACATCAACCATCCGAATCCAGGACAATCCGAACAAGATCCCAAGGCCCTGCAAAAATGGCACCAGGCAATCCAGCATTCAATTTATCAGTTAAGCAGCATTATGGCTTGCAATGCCAGATAACCGAGAGATGTTTGATAACCAGCACTCAATCGCTATCGGCTAACCGGCACTATGACGTGGCTTGCCAGATAATCAAGAGACACTAAGACAGCCGACACTCATGGATTACTGCTTGATTCTGGCCACCTGGCATTCACTCAGACAATCGAGGCTCCACTGCAAATGGATTTAAAAGGTTTCACAATTGTTTAACATCAATTTTCTCCACAAAAAGGTAAGGTGGGGGGAGGGGTTTGTAAAAATACCACTACTGCTGGGTTGGGGTGCAGAGCTTAGCAAGGCAGATCTACTCAGATCGCCACCATCTTGGATCCCTGCCCCCTAACCTATTTTTAAACTACTGTTGAGGAGTGATCATTAGGTTCAGATTGCCACTATGAGGCCTGAACTATTACAACTTTCTGGATTCATTTAATTGAGTTTTGCTGATAGTGAAGATGAATGAGAGGAGGTAATAGGTGGAAGCAAGGGACCATGGTCAGGACCACACCTGACCAGACAAGAAGACAATGATACTTGTTATCCGGGAAATGATGGAGGGAAGCTTTAGGTTTCACTTGGATCCCAGAAAGGGCACTCTTGCTCCTTCAGCCCACAAGAAGAGTTTTTTTAAACAAAAGCTTTTGCATCCTCTTCCAAAAATTTGATTCCACGCATTCTAGAGTTCGAATACAGTCGGGATCTGATCCTTGACTTTTGAAAGCAAACTCTTGCAGAAAATACCTGTTAAAATGAAGTATGGCACGAGTGAGTTGTTCATTGTAAGTGTTTTAACTCTTTATAAGCCCCACTTCCATTTGATGGGAATACTAAAATCAGAGCTTTCCTATTAATAATTCAATAATCCTATTTGGTTAACTGCTTGTGTAAACTTATTACACTGCTTATACTCTCCCTTAAGTGAAGCTGGTGCATCACTACTCATTATTTTTTTAAAAAGTATGACAAATTGACAATGACACATTTTGTGATACATGGAGCCTCAGGAATTAGTAATAAAAATGTAAATGAAAAAGAATCATGACTTTAAAGAGGGACATTTGAATCCAATTAATCTTCTGCCCTCCATCTCAACCATGTGTAAAGATAATATTTGATGTTGACTGCCTCGGGATAATTGAAAAGAAAATCCTAATGTAGAATGACCTGATGGTTCACTAATACCAATTATTTTGGCAGGTATCAAAAGTTAATAGTACAATGCCCTCATGTAATACCCTTCAAGATCAACTGGTAGTCAATAAATTTGATGACATTGACAAAATGCTTTTTCACTTTTTTGATTTCAAATAATTCAAAGATTTAAAATTTATGTTGATATTTCATGAAGACTATCTGAATCCGGGTCTTTTGTTGACCACATTGGCATTTATGGAATATATTACAGAAACAGTTTGGCTAACAAAGGATGAAAGTCCACGATGTACTAGTTATCAGTGCAGTGTAGGTAATGTCAGCGATGTGTAGATAAAATTTTGTTTTGTAAAGAAAGCTAATCTGTCTTTAAAATAGACTCAAAGAATCTTACAAAATGGCTCCCAAAAGCCAAATAACTTCTCTTGTGAATACGCCTGTTATGCGATCTTGACAGTAATAGTTGCTGATTCAGCTGTAAAGATCAGGTGATTTATAATAAATCAAGCATAAACAAAGTTACTGTAATTGTTACTGCTACCTGAAAATCATTTTTCATACTCTGGTCTGCCCACTGACCAGGCCTGCTCTCCTAATAATAAGGATGGTTAGTTTCCACAAATTGTGCTTATTTGCAACCTTTCCAGGCATTCTTCAAGTTAAGCTCATTTTCTAAAGCTTAGGAAGAAATCTTTTAAAGATTTTCATTCATTAAATATTTAATAATAATATAATGTGCACCAGAGATGCAAATGTAATCTTGTAAATGGTTCAGTATAGTTTTTTAATAACATGTTTAATTTACATTAAAATATGAATTTAAGACATTAATATTAAGCTAAGAGCTTGAACAATCCTCACCCCCAGCTCACCACCAGGACTAAAATAAGGCTTTTAGTGTTTAAAGATCACTGCAGTCTACTTTTACCATCAGATAATCTGATAAACTACTCTGTATTGTAAACATGGAATTTCTGGTTTGCACACTGTTCAGGAACTTGTTGACTTTAGATAGTGCAAGTCATTAGTTAGAAAGGAATTTCCTGTATTATGTATTTCTAAATTAATTCTTTAACTTTAAAACATACTTTAGACTTGCCTTTAGGGCAAACATTTTTGACAGTTTAAATGAAAGCAGAGGTTTCTGATAAATATGTTTCTTTTAAAAGTGCAAATCCATATCTATATAAACTATCCCTGACATAGGTTCTGAAAGAACTAGAGTTGAATAAATTGTATATATTTATACTGGATTTGTATATCTACGTTCCATATAACTAAAAGATGAGTTTCTTTTAGAATTTGTGTATCAATTGGAAAATATTTGTCTGCTAAAATTGGACTCCTTAAGAAACCTGTTTAGCTTTATGACCCATTGTAACTCTGTCAGTCCAGCCAGGGAGTCATTTAATTAGATAATTGGTGTCACATAGCAGTTAGGCCATCTAGCCTTCCGGGTAAAGAGCTTTCTGGTTAACCTCTAGGGAGTCTGATAGCCTGAGACAGAATTATCCCATGGATAGTAAGATCTTTCAAAGGAATTTGTTTCCCGTAAGCTTAAAGGGATGTTAAATTTGGCTACTATTCGATATCTAAAGGTAGTGATAAATTTCAATGGTCTCACTGCTCAAATGCTAAACCACAATTAAAGCTTTTTTTTTATTGTTGCTTGCCAACAGAAGTAAACAAAATGGGCAAGATATTTTTGGAAGCCATTTCAAAATTATAGGCTAAAGCAGAAGGAGAAGCTGAAAGGAGGAGTTAAAAACAAGGGTGACCACCCATCGAGCAATCATGTTTTCAAATAGGCTGCATCGTAATCAGTTTTTCAAATCTGGGCAGTAGAAGTCCACTTTTGGAGAGGGAGAGGAAATATATCTGGAGAAAATATTCCCTGTGTATTCATAGCACAAAAATACTTTGTATAGTTCGACTTCAGAGACTGGCAAACCATAACAGACAGGCAGCATATTTTGTGTGTAACGGCTCTGTGAGCTAATTTTTCATATGAAGAAAAGACGATAATGGGTGACAGCTGTAATTCCAGAGGGAGAGAGAGGAGGTGGATGCCTGAAAAGCATGAACTGCCATAGAGTAGACAATTTTGAGAACATTTCAGCTTCTCAAGTGCAGTTTGCTACTCTTCAGGATTTGATTTTCGGTAGCATAGCTTGAAGGTGAATTTTTGTTTAGTTGTCGGCAAGAGAGTGACTGAAAGATTAAAATATCACCTAAAAAGCTACTTTGCTTTGCAGGGCAAAAAGTGAATTCTTGTTTCGTTTTCACAAATCATGTGTATGTTTTTGCGATTAGCAGAACACCTTCAAAATTGCACTAAAATAAGGACATATTTTCTGTTGAAATGTTTATTTTTATTGTCCAATTTTCCATAATTTTAGCACTGACCTAGTCTGAGCTTATAATTTCAATACTGTGCTCGAGGCTTTTTACTATACCTCTTAAAAAGCCTAAGATTAAATCTTCTCTAGAATCTTTTTTTATTCTGGTTTTGGACTCTGCAAATTGATGACTACATAGGAAGAAAGATGTGGCTTAAAAATAAAGATTATTTTGATTCAATGTTAAACTCATTACAAATAGTGAGTTTTAATCAAGAATAAATCATGGTCAATGCTGTGAATCTGAAACAACACCAACAATTCCTCAACAGTTCAAACAGCATCTGTGGAGATGGAAACAAAGTTAATGTTACAGATTGATGATCTTTTGTCACGACTGGATAAACTGGAGAGATAGGTTTTAACTAAGTAAAGGAGGGTTGCAAGGATGATGGGGACAGCACAAAAGAGAAGGTCTGCAGGGTGCAAGACAGGAGACACCAAATGATAGCACATTGGTGAGCATAGGGCAAGAAGAAGGGGTATTAGGACAAGTAAAGGAACAAAAAAAGTGCCTAGAGGTGGTGTGAATGGCAGAATGATCAACAACTGTCTTCCAAAAGCAAAAACAAAGGAACCAAAAGCTTGCAAATCAGAAGAAAACAGAATGGTGGCAGAGATAACTGTCTGAATTCGAAAAGCCATAGCATGCCTAATCAGAAAATGAGGTGCCATTCCTCAGACTTGCGTTTTGCTGTTGCAGAAGGTGTAACACCTGCCTATTTACATCCTCCCTCCTTGCTATCCAAGGCCCCAGACAAACCTTCCACGTGAAGCAGCAACTTATCTGCACTTCACTGAATCCAGCCTACTGTACTCACTACTCACAATGTTGTCTCCTCTACACTGTGGAGACAAAATGCCTGCTGGGTAACCACATTGCAGAACACCTGTGTTCTCTCTGCAAAAATGTTCCTGAGTTTCTAGTTGCCTGCCACTTCACACAATGCCATGTACCCTGGCTAACATTTCTGTCCTGGCCCTGCTGCAGTACTCCGACGAATCTCAGTGGAACCTAGAAGAATAGCATCTTATTTTCTGCTTGGGAATTCTGCAGCCTTCAGGACTCAATGTAGAGTTCAATAATTTTAGAGCCTGAACACTTTCTCTCTCACACCAGGTCTTGTCATTGTATAGGCTGCTTTTGCCATAGCCAACCCATTTTCACCCACTAATTATCCCCATTAGCAGATTTTCTTTCTCCCCAGCCGAGTATTATTTATTTCTTTGGCTGCCCAATGGCTGTTATCTCTCTCTCTAAGATCTATCTCCACTATCTCCACTTTTGTCAACCCCACTCATCTTTAGCATAATTACCAATCTATTCCTTGTTATAATCAATCTGAAGAAAGGTCATTGGATGCAAAACATTTGACTTTTTCTTTTCTCCACAGCTGCTGTCAGATCTGCTGAGTTTCTCCAGCTATTTCTGTTTTTGATTCAGATTTCCAACATCCACAGTTCTTTGTTTATTATTACATTGAGCTTGATTAGAACACTGCAGGAGGCTGACTACAGAGAGAAAACTGGAGAATCAGAATGACAGATTGCAGGAAGCGCAGGATGGAATGAATGGAGGTGTGCTACATGGTGGTTGCTCAACCTAAGTTTGGCCTCCATGATAGAGAATGGATTACATTGTCAGCAGCCAGTATAATAGATAATATTAAAAGAAGTACATGTAAAATCACTGTTGTACCTGGAAGCTGTGTTTGGTGCCTTTAATGGACAGGAGTGAGCAGATAAAGTGGCAGGTATTGAGGGGAGTTAAGGCGTGTAGCTTTGTTTGCAGGCAACACTAAAGTAGGTGAAGTATCTCCACAGAGGCCAGTATCCTATCACCAAGTCACTCTTTATTTACGCAGAGGGGGCTCACTCATTTTAATATGTCAGCCGAGGCTCCCTGATTGGGCTAGATTAACAGCCCCAATCAGGGAACTCCTATTCTATAAGGTGCACCTGGCTGACCTAATTACAATCACTATAGACAGTGTACAGCAGACCTTTCCAATATCTTGAGAACTATTACCAGTGATTGTTTCTGTAAATCCACTGGCAGGTTAGGAGCTCCAATATCAGTATCCTCTTTCAGGCCAACATGTGGTATATTGGGGCACTGATTGCAATCAATCAGATGCATTAGGCATGCCTTACACAGCATGTGCTGGGCAAAATCAACAGGTATAGCAGTATCTGCGGAGAGAAAAAGAGTTAACATTTTGAATCCTTTCTGGGATTCATAGGATAATCTATATGCCTTGGGGCTGTGTCTTGAAGTTAGGGTGAATTTTAGGAATTCTGGATTAGAGTGGTGCTGGAAAGGCACAGCAGTTCAGACAGCATCCAAGAAGCAGGAAAATCGATGTTTCGGACAAAAGCTCTTCATCAAGAATACAGGCAGAGTGCCTGAAGGGTGGAGAGATAAATGAGAGGAGGGTGGCGGTGAGGAGAAAGTAGCATAGAGTACAATAGGTGAATGGGGGTGGGGATGAAAGTGATAGTCGGGGAGGAGAGTGGGGGAAGGTAGCAAAGAGTACAATGGGTGGATGGGGATGGGGATGAAGGTGGTAGGTCAGAGAGGAGGGTGGAGAGTCATGTCATCTGTCCCAGAGGCTGTCTGACTTGGGTGATGTGATTGCAAAACATTAAAGGAAGGCCAAAATTGTTTAAGTTGTTTCCTTATTTTGAAGAGGCAGTTGGGACTGGCTTCGACATGTCATTGTCTGCCATCAGGGATTTAGCTTCAGTACTAACTTACGGATAGAACTCAAATGTGGCTGGTAGGCATATTAATATGGTGGCTACCTGGGTGGCGTGGTATCATGAGATACTTTCTGTTGGCCAAGTGAGGCCAAGATCTGTGTAGAAGCATCTCAGTGTGGGATTCTGATTTTGTGAATCTAAGCAAATATTAGAACTGCAGATCTCTAGAGCTGCAGCCAAGAAAGCAATTGCACTATTTATAAACTCAATTAAGAGGGATTTCCCTGGATGTAGATTAGATTACTTACAGTGTGGAAACAGGCCCTTCAGCCCAACAACTCCACATCGACCCGCCGAAGCACAACCCACCCAGACCCATTCTCCTACATTTACCCCTTCGCCTAACACTACGGGCAATTTAGCATGGCCAATTCACCTAACCTGCACATTTTTGGACTGTGGGAGGAAACCGGACCACCTGGAGGAAACCCACGCAAACACGGGGCGAACGTGCAAACTCCACACAGTCAATCGCCTGAGGCGGGAATTGAACCCAGGTCTCTGGCGCTGTAAGGCAGCAGTGCTAACCACTGTACCACCGTGCCGCCCACGGTAGAGTCACAGAGTCATACAGCAAAGAAACAAACACTTAGGTCTAACCAATCCTTGTCGAACATAATCCATGCCAAACTAAACTAGGCCCATATCCCTCCAAACCTCTCTTACTCGTGCACTTATCCAAATGTCTATGAAATGTTGTAATTGTGCCCACATACACTTTCTCAGGAAGTTCATTCCACATGCAAACCATCCTCTGTGTAAAAAATTTGTTCCTCATGCCTTTTTAAAATCTCTCTCCTCTCACCTTAAAAATGCCCCCGAGTCTTGAAATCACCCATCCGAGAGAAAAATCAACAACCATTAACTTTATCTATGTCCCTTATTATTTTATAAACTTCTATCAGATTGCCTCTCAATCTCATATGCTTCAGTGAGAAAAGTCCCAGCCTATCCAGACTTCCTTTATATCTCAAATCTTCCATACCTGGCAACATTCTGGTAAATCTCTTCTGAACCCGCTCCAGCTTAATATCCTTCTTATATCTGTACAGATGCTTGGTGTGATCTCTTCCATAAATACTTTCTGTTGGTCTGTTTCATAATGAACTGGTTGACATGCTCTGAAATGTCTGCATGAACTGCTGAGACTCAGCCACCAAATTAATTTGTTGACAGGTTGTACAGAGTTTTTAAACATTAGACTGAACAGTTGAAGGAGAGTTGAACTATATGTTATGGTTAGTAGGCTCCACCTCCTCCAATCTCATGTGTTTTTGCTTCTTGTCACTTGTGGTCAGTAAATCATGGCATTTCCTCTTCCAATAGCTGATCAGGTAATTTCCTAGGAAAGAATGTATCTTTGCTTATATTGATTCAGGATGTTAAGAAGCGCTAGATGGGACCTCACAGTGCCTTCTGAGAAACTAGCTAAAACTCACACAACCTAGGTTATAGTCCAATGGGTTTATTTGGAAGTACAAGCTTTTGGAGTGCTGCTTATACTTCCGAATAAACCTGTTGGACTATAACTTGGTGTTGTGTGATTTTTAACTTTGTCCACCCGAGTCAAATACTGGCAACTTCACATTCTGGGGCTCTGATAGTATTCAGAAAAAGATGTCCAAAATCTTCAAAGTGCACTCCTTAAAGGGAACAGAAATTGCAGATAAGATGCAATTACCT
Organism: Chiloscyllium plagiosum; assembly: GCF_004010195.1. Taxonomy (NCBI): domain Eukaryota; kingdom Metazoa; phylum Chordata; class Chondrichthyes; order Orectolobiformes; family Hemiscylliidae; genus Chiloscyllium; species Chiloscyllium plagiosum. The sequence continues at coordinate 42,754,646 of NC_057715.1, forward strand.
TTCCTGACCTAGCTCTTGCATTTTCTGCTGCCAGTTATAAGTAAAATTTAAATGGAATTTTGTGTTTTCCAAGCATCTAAAATAATAACCAATTCCTGTGAGTTGAATGCAACCAGAGATGGTTACTATGCTTCATGATTGTTGCTAGATATAGTTCAAGACAAATGAGATAAATACCTTGGTGCCAGCATTACAGATGGTTTTTGTAAAAGGCATATCTGTCCATTTAGAAAGTGTATAAACAATCACCAAAATGCCACATTTGCCCCCTGTTTGTTGTTGCACCATACTCTGCAGTACATTGTTGGTATCATTGTGAAACAACCTAATACGGCAAACAACCTGAGGTTTATCCATGTGAGACAGTGTTTAATTGTGACATCTAAATGAGGTTATACTGATGCTCACTTCTCTGAAAGGTAGCCACCCAAAGACTTCCAAAAAAGTATCATTGCAGGGGTTTTTTCAATTGTACACATTTTACTTCTTTAATAGCAGGAGAGCTTTAAGTGCAAACAGCAGACACATAAGGTTTGTGAAGGATGGGTCATGTCCTGCAGCTTTGTTGAATGTCTTGAACAGGTCACATGATAGATATGGAACTGCATATGAACACACCTCATTGTCTCTTAAGGATTATTGACTCCACTGCTAGTTTTGATAGTCTGTCCTGAATGGTGTGGTGAAGAATTTTCTGATAACTGCCAAACTTACCTTTTTATGGAATTCAGCTGTGTCTCTTTGTTTTATTCTCAGTATTTACTTTATGATAATATTCTGAAATCGTCTTTGTCATGTCCACAAGCATCTTGTGAGCACCTGGATCTGCCAGAATTGTGGATAATTTTGAAATGATGTTGATGCAGATAGTTGTCTTATGGATGCACAAGATGCATATATTCAGAAAACAAAATTTTAGTTACTCTTGGGTGATTTCAGAATGTTGATCAAAGTAATATTTTGATATTTTCAGACATACAAGCATATGTTATAAATACTAACTCTGTCACATGTCATATACTTTAAATTAGAAATATGAAACATAAAGGGAGATTGAATAAAGTTACAGACATTAGAATTATTCACAAAAGTCACTGCAGTTGCATGAAGTAACAAGCAAGGATTGGTGGAAGGCGGGCTATAATAATGAAAGTGATAATAATGCACATTAAACAGCACTTAGTATGGAATTAAACATGTGTAGACCAGATCATTCTATCTTAATACCTATACCTTTTAAAGATATAACTTAAATGCAATGAGAGCTTATCATGAAACATGACCAACAGAACTCAGATTAGTAGAGAAAATTGTCATTTCACAGAGAAGGAACATCTCTAAGTCTTACTTAGGGATGGCGATGGATAAGGCCAAAGATATGGGAATCGATATAAGATTTTACAGTAGATTTTACAGTTAACTGCAAGCTAGACAGAAGATATTGTAGAAAGCGGTTCTCTAAGATAAATAGGCTACCATGCCCAAGTTCTAGCTGCAGTTAGAAAGAATGAACAGAATGACATTCCAGCTATAGTGAAAACCAATCCAGAGGCAAAGTTATGGTTAAGACCATAGAAAGGAGAATGATTTGCAAAATCCAAAGGAATTTGACAATTGCTAGCTATGTATGTTAAAACCATTTGGAATTGGACAAGTTTCACAAACAATTCCAAGTGAGGAAATTGGAATGCCAACTTAGCAGTCTAAATGTGTTTTTTTTTTAAGTTAGACCAATAGAAACAGCCTGTATGGGTGAGGTCAAGCTCCCACAGAACCAGGATTTTTAGTTTTAGCTTTCAGCAGTCGCTGTTGGGTATTGAAGCTGGATTTGAAAGATCTTATTCCTCTCTCTGTTGCAGCTAAAGTGGAGGTGTCGGTACTGGACTGAGGTGGACAAGGTCAGAAGTCACACAGCACCATCTTACAGTCCAACAGGTTTATTTGAAATCACAAGCTTTCAGAGCATACCCCCTCATCAGGTGAAGCGAAGAAAAGCATGCAGGCACAGAATTTATAGGCAGAGAGATTAAAAGATCATACAAATGGTGTGAGTGTTGAATAATAAGTCTTTGCAAGTGTCAGACGGAGTGAATAAAGTGTCAACAGCTGAATATTGTAAGTGAAGGGGATGACTTATAATCCAATTAATTGTGGCAGAGAAATAATTACAAAAAATTAAAAATAAGGTGATACTGGAGACAAACCAAACGGCTGGAATAACATGATTGGTATAAGAATTGTATGCTAAGCATCTAACCAAAGTAACAAGTAATCCAAAACTGCACAAACTAATTAAGGTAGAGAGATCATAACAAGTTATCAAGGTGATGGTCTTAAAACTGGACAATTAGGAAGATTTTACAGATACAGAAAAGTATGGTGGGGTTACATGTAGCGTGACATGAACCCAAGATCACTGTTGAAGCTGTCTCCTTGGGTAAGACCCTTGGCTATCAGTTTCTGCTTGCGATTGTGCATTGCTGTGTATCTCAAAGGCCGCCATGGAGGATGCTTACCTGAAGACCAGAGGCTGAATATCCTCGACCACTGAAATGTTCCCCGACAGAGAGGGAACATTCCTGTCTGGTGATTGTTGCACAGTGTCCATTCATCCATTACCATGGCGTCTGCATAGTCTTGCCAATATACCATGCCTTGGGGTATCCTGCAATATATGCGGTAGACAACATTGACTGAGTCACATGAGTATCTGCGAAATACGTGGTGGATGGTGTTCCCATTTGTGACAGTAGTCTCCATCTTGATGATCTGACATGTCTTGCAAAGGTTGCTGTGACAGGTTTGTGTGGTGTTGTAGTCAATGTTATTCTGAAAACTGGATAGTTTGCTGCAAACAATGGTCATACCCATGATGATGACCTCAACCGTGATCTTGTGTTCATGTCACACTACATGTAACCCCACCATACTGTTCTATATTTGTTGCCTCAGAGAAGGTGGAAGCAGACTGCTCACTTCTCTGGCTATATGTTTGAGATGGTTGTGGCAATCAGCTTTGATCTGCAGGAACCCCTGCAAGCCCTCCTTGTGACTGCAATATTTACTTCACTGCAGGCCAGTCACGCTAATTTGATCTAGCTAGTAGAAAGCTGAAGGGCGAAGGAAACAGAGAACCATGCGATCATCCTTCTACAGGTTGATAAGTTTTAAAAAATGTTGATGGCTGAAGGGATGTCAAAATGAAATTTTATGCTTTCAGACTTTTACTGTAACTAACAGTTTAAAAGCACTATAAACTAATTACAGTTATTGTGGGACACTTAATATTTAAAATTACAGAACAGAACTTTCCTTTATAAATTTAATTCAACTAATATACCCACTTCACAGACTTCATTTTGTCCTTTAATTAGTCATTCTATTTTCTATCCTCAGTCCAAAGTGGTTTTACATCCCAAGGTTTTACTTCTGTTTATTTCCTTTCTCAGTCTCATAACTTCTAACCCAGGAATGATCTTTGATGATAGTTTGCTCTGGTGATTGTCCCTCCAGTGCAAGTTAAGCAAATCTTGCAGTTTTATTTTGAAATCCTCATGAGTTGGTCGTTTCAATGCAAGTGCGAGCTCCCACCACATTCCTGCTTGACATCTAACTTCTCTCACACTCTAATGATATAATGACTATTAAAACACTGCTGCCATCAAGAATGACTGCCTTATTCATTCTTTCAACCAAAGCAATTTTGGCCTTACTTTAATGTTTAGCAGTTACATCGCCCAAGTCAAACAGCCGCTAGGACAGAAAACATGACTCCCGAAAATTTACCCTAATTTCAAGACACAGCCCCAAGGCATATAATTTTTCCTATGAACCCCAGAAAGGATTCAAAATATTAACGCTTTTTCTCTCCACAGATACTGCTAAACTTGCTGATTTTGCCCAGCACATTCGATTTTTTTTCTGGTTATAGATCTCTATCATGTAAGAACAGTGATGTTCCCTCAAGTAGCTGTTGACTTCACCAATGATCTGCAATCAAAAAAGCCATCTCACACAGAGCAACAAGCTTTGCCTAAATTTTCTCCTAAAAGAGTACTTGTAGACAAAGTGCCTCCGTTCAACTTCATTGACCATTCAGGGTTATCACTGGATAGATCTTTGATATGGGCGCCTTTTCCTGCCCGTTTATTATGCCCAGACTTTCTTCTTCAAACCATGATGGCTTATTCCTCACTTCCACTGATTACTGTTTATCATCCTCAAGGATACCTGAGTGTGGTCATCTGCTGCTAATTTCTTTCTTGGCTATTCATCAATTTGACCATTCTGGACTTGAAATATTGAATCTGTTTTCTTCAGCCATATCTCCTGTGTTTCTCAAGCAATTTATTGTTTTTGTTTTAGATTTCCAACATCTGCAGTTCTTTGTTTTATTTTACATCCATCAATTTGGTTGGCAACTGGGCAAAAAACAGATTTTAAAAATGGTAATGTGGTTTTATTGTTAGGGCTGTCATCCCCATTGTGCTTAACAAGTGCCTTGTCTGTTTTGGCTTCCTCTTCACCCCTCAGAGTACCCTGTAAACATCTGAACCATTGCTGTGATCAGAGACTCCACTGATGCATTGGAAATAGCTCTGTCCTGCTCAGAATTCCTAGTGCATTTAGATCATTTGGAGGGATACATACTGTGCACAAATATACATGCCTTCTATCATCTTGAGGTAGAAGATCATTCTTACAGTATGAGCTACAGTAACTTGTTGATCATTTTGCTGCTCCAATTCACAACTTTCTGGCTCAATCTCTTACTCGATATTTTTGTGCACGGCATGTCTTTCATGATAAAGCAGCAGTATGTAAGGGATGTATCTTGGGAGCACTCTGTTTATTATCATAGTTTTTCATGTCCATTTAATGGCTTGATTTTAGGAATTGCAATAGATCCTTAATGATTCTGTTTCGTTTTGCAGTATCTTCATTAGCCCTCTGAGCATCACCGATATGTTCTGCTGGTCTTTTCTTTAAGTACACAATGAAGTGACAAGTTTAACTCTATCTGCTGTGATTTCAATCTTTCCTGTAGAATTTATGTAGTTACTGTTGCAACTCAAGTTATATGTTGCTGCCTGTACTGTAAATTGTATGTATGATATATAAGTGGAGATATAATTTCCTGATCTAAGCTGAAAAGATCCAGGTGGCTCATAGCAGAAGTTTAATTGAGCACTTACCTTGGGTAAGTGAGGATCTTATGGTGTTCTATTGAATATTCTGATGTTTGGGCAGACCACCCAGAATTACTCTTGTCCTTTTAGACCACATGCTGATGATAAGTTGCATGCACAAGAATGAGAGAGAGACTGGTTTCAAAGCTTTTTAAGGGATTCTGCTTGAGTTTTTATTTTGTTTATTTTTTAAGCAGTATTTTGTTTGTTGCAATTGCTACTTCCTTTTCTGTGTTTCTTTTAAGTGCTGTCTTAGCAATAGGAGTAATTAAGTTTGCTGGTTGCCGGAAATCAACAGAAATCCTTTGGGACCTGTGCACTGGGTCATAGGATGCAACTGCCCTGCAACTTTTTTGCCATGTCAAATACTATAATGCTGACATGCTCCTGTTGGCCTTTTGCCACATTCCTGGAGTATCTGCTCCCTGGATGAAATATCCCTTGTGTTTTGCGCACATGATCTTTCTGCCGGCTCTTTTTCATATATGTCCAAGGAAGGAGAGCTCTGGGCAGTAGTGAGGAAAGTGAAATACTACTTCATATGCACCACACACTGTCATTACATTTTTTTAAGTATTCAAACTTTTTAGTGGTAGAAGTCTAAGCAAGATTTGGAGATGCCGGTGTTGGACTGGAGTGTACAAAGTTAAAAATCACACAACACCAGGTTATAATCCAAAAGGTTTACTTGGAAGTACTAGCTTTCGGAGCACCACTCCTTCATCAGGTAGTTGATGAACCACCTGATGAAGGAGCAGCTCTCCAAAAGCTAGAGCTTCCAATTAAACCTGTTGGACTATAACCTGTGTGTTGTGTGATTTTTAACTAAGTCTAAGCAAGGTGTTGGTTTCTTTGTAGCAGCTGAGAATCATAGGACACTGAGGTGGTTGTTTTTAAATGGTGAAGGTGATGGACCAAAGAAACTTTTCTGTGCTGTAGATCTCTACAACTCTATTCCTTTTAAGAGTAAAGGAAATATACAGGAATAGTGACTACATGATATTCTTTTAGATTTTGAGAAATGGTGGCAGAGGTTGTGTCTGGAGGGCAGCAAATGAATAAAGGGAAAGATAATTGTCGTAATTGTGGGCGGCACGGTGGCACAGTGGTTAGCACTGCTGCCTCACAGCACCAGAGACCCGGGTTCAGTTCCTGCCTCAGGCGACTGACTGTGTGGAGTTTGCACATTCTCCCCGTGTCTGCGTGGGTTTCCTCGGGTGCTCCGGTTTCCTCCCACAGTCACAAAGATGTGCAGGGCCAGGTGAATTGGCCATGCTAAATTGCCTGTAGTGTTAGGTAAGGGGTAAATGTAGGGGTATGGGTGGGTTGCGCTTCGGTGGGGCGGTGTGGACTTGTTGGGCCGAAGGGCCTGTTTCCACACTGTAAGTAATCTAATCTAAAGTAATCTAATCTAATCTAATAAAATTACCTTTATGATAATGCACTGTTAATTTCAAGACATGTAGTATTGCTCCAGTGACTTGAGTACAAATCCCACTTCACCATCTGAGAGCTTAAATTTAGTTAATTAAGTATATTTGAAAAAAAAGCTAGCACCAGTCCTGGTGACCACCAAACTACTGATTGATTGTTACCAATACCCCTTTGCTTCATGAATATCCTTCAGGTAAAGGAAATCTACTTTGCATACTCAGCCTCAGCTTTTGTTATTAGATTAGATTAGATTACTTACAGTGTGGAAACAGGCCCTTCGGCCCAACAAGTCCACACCGACCCGCCGAAGCGCACCCACCCAGACCCATTCCCCTACATTTACCCCTGCACCTAACACTACGGGTAATTTACGATGGCCAATTCACCTAACCTGCACATTTCTTTTTGGACTGTGGGAGGAAACAGCACCCGGAGGAAACCGGAGGAAACCCACGCAGACACGGGGAGAATGTGCAAACTCCACACAGTCAGTCGCCTGAGGCGGGATTTGAACCCAGGTCTCTGGCGCTGTGAGGCAGCAGTGCTAACCACTGTGCCACCGTGCCGCCCACAGCTGTTAGGATGTTGGACATAAGCCAGTGTTTTCCAAACTTTTTCCTGTGTGACACAATTTTTAGTCTTGAAATTTGTTGTGATCACTCAGTGAGAACTGTTAAAGCAGGAGGACAGCTGTTATATCATTGTCAGAATTCCACAACGACCATTGCTGCCTTGAAATTCATGACCCCTACATTTAATTCATTATCCCAAACGCCAGTTTGGGAAGGCCTGACATAGGCAGTACATGTTGGCTAAGTTAGTCTTGTACACTTCCTGGAAGGAATAATAGAGAGACACAAAGTATTTTGCCTGATTTTAACAGCTCTGTCAACTTTTGATTCCATTGCAGACCACAGTTCTACTAAACAATAAGATATGATTGCACAACTGCAGAAAGTGAATGTCTGTATAGTTGCTGACAGAATTTGTTAGGATTATTGTAACCGATAATGACTGTAGAAAATGTTTGTTACTAGATAGGTTCCACCATTTCATTGCAGACACTATAAGAGACAAATCTTGCAAGTCTGAAGCAGCTGGTCTTCAAGGTTTGCATAAAGAGTTGTAGCTCGGGTGCCAGTTGTCGTAATTGTGGGTATGTTCGCCAAGCAGGGAAGTTGATTTGCAGATGTTTTGTCCCCTGTCTAAGTACATCTTCAGTGCTTTGGAGCAATGGTCTCATTTGAAGTAATGACACTGTTCACTGCAATTGACAACTTCTTGGACAAGCAGAATAGATAACATGATGGGGAACCTATCAACAAGCAGTGCATACTCAAACTATTAAACCTGTGCTTGACAACACACTTCACATTCAACAACCAAATATATGAACAGATCAATAGAACACCCATGGGCTCACCCATCCCTGAGCTCATAGCAGAAGCGGTGATGCAAAGACTGGAACAAACAGCCTTCCCACAAATTCAACCCAAACTCTGGATCAGATACATGGATGACACTTTTGTTATCATTAAGAGAATAGAAATCAAAAACACACACCAGATTATTAACACTATGCTCACAGGAATCAGACTTACAAGAGAGGAGGCAACTAACAATCAACTCCCATTCCCTAGGTGTGATGGTGGAAAAAGCTCAGAACGGTGAATGCGCCACAAGTGTACAGGAAAGGCACACACATCGACCAGGTCCTGATCTACAACAGCAACACCCAAACACACACACACACATGAGAAGCTGCATTAGGACCCTGTTCAAAAGGACTACAACACACTGCGGCACTCCTAACCTACAAAGGGAAGAATACAGAGTACTCACCAAGAACTGATATCTCCACAACTTCATCCACAGATGCCTAGCAGACAAACAATGCAGCAAGTACATGCCATGGCCTAACTCACTCACCACGCTACCTTACATAAAAAATGTCTCGGAACTGACAGTCAGACTTCACTGACCACTAGGGTTCATGACAGCTCATAAACTGACAGCTATGATCAGACAACAACTTACCAGGACAAAAGACCTGATACCCTTCATGAGCAAGACTAACATAATTCACAAGATTTCAGGCAAAGACTGCACGAAACACTATATAGGACAAACAGGCAGACAGCTAGCAACCAGCATCCACAAACACCAACTAGCCACTAAACGCCATGACCAGCTGTCCCTAGTAGCCACACAAACAGATGACAAGGAGCACAAATTCGACCAGGACAACACAACGCTCATAGGACAAGCTAAACAGAGAACAGCCATGGCACTCATCCATGGACTCTATCAACAAACATATTGACCTACACCCAATATGACGGCCACTACAACAAACAACCGGAACAGGCATCCTGAAGCAGCAGGAATGGAACCAAATAAATTCTAGAAGACACAGTACAGCAGCACTTCACAGGAGGCTCCAAAGCACTGAAGATGTCACCTAGACAGAGGATGAAATTTCTGCAAATCAACTTCCCAGGTCCACGAACATACCCACAATTGTGGCAGCTGGTCATTTTTTTTCTGGTGATTTTTTTTCTGATCCCCAGTGACCATCACCAGCTATTCTTTCTCACTTATTCTCAAAATGACTGTCTGAATACTCTGTAGTGACTATTTGGTATGGTTGGAGTGTAAGATACAAGTTGTCAATCTCTTAGAGGCCATTGAAGTTGAGACACCTGATGAAAAGAGTGAAAAACCTAGGACCTAAATGATGAAAGTTGGTACAACATTGAATATCAGGGCAATGAGTGAGTGATATTGAAAGATGATATGTTAGCCCTATGTTTGAAGGCTAACCCTTCAAATACCTCCCCTTTGCCCCAGTGCTGTTTAATTCCAAAATCTCCTCATTGAATGTGCTTAATGGACTTAATATTGGAAGGAGGGTGTCTCCTTCCTTCTACTTTGTTGCATTGTTCCTTAAGAAGAAAAGCAGTGCCAACGTTCTGAACTATCCAACCTGCTCACTCACTATGGATGATGAGCAGAACTTGAAAACCCTATACTGTAATAATATTTGGAAGTCTTTAAAATGTCTGTCAATCTGTCAAGTTAGAGGACGTTGATTGATGACCCATTTAAAAAAGTATCTTTTTGCTAATGCTCATGCTTCTGTTAAAATAAACAAGCTAAGTCTCCTAGAAAGCTATGTTTTTTGAAAAAAAAACTGCTTTGCAGAATTCATTAATACTTTGAAAGACAGATATATAGTGTATAGTATAATGACATTGCTGTAAATAAATAAGTAAAATTACCCTCATGAGTAGAATCTACCAGATCTTTTGAAGACAGATAGAGACTCAGACATCTGTCAAAGCTTTTGAAAGGTTAAATCTGTGGCTGAGATGAACTTCAAGGGAAAAAATTCGAAAGTAGGTAGATTTCACGCAATCATGTCTACATTTCAAATCAGGCTAGCCTTTTGAAAATGTACATATTATGTAGAATGTCATATTATCTTGTGGATAATTGACTATAACACATTTGGAAGCTTTATACTTTGACAATACTTTTGACAATAACATTCTTTTCCTAGAAGAAAATATTTGGCATCTCTATTATTTAAGGTCACAACTTTTTAAAAACCAACTGTCACTTACTGTTGTAAAAACAGATATTACTTACACTACAATACTTAACTATGACCTTTGAAGTAGAAAATGGCAATTTCCACAATGCAAACATTAGGACAGCATCCTATGGTTTCTAGGCACTCACCCTGTCCCACGTCAATGAAAACTGCTAGTATTGGAAGGAATGGCAGGAACCCTGGATACAGGTCCTACCCACTTTTCCCATAAGGGCATGCACAGGACAGAGCAGATCTACCCCTAGGTGCCTTAAGAGGCAAGATATTTGCTTTCCTGAGTATAATGAGCAATTCACCTTTAAATGTAATGTCAAACCAAACAACATTTGTTTGCATATGTCTGAATAATATATTCTAAGTTTTCTAAAAAATTATGGGAATTAAATTAGACAACACAAATAAAGTTTCAAACTAGTTCTATAGTTAACCAATCAGGAAAAGGAGCATACAGCTTGATGATATCTCCCTTTTTAATATAAATTATTTCCTGATGACTCTTAGAATTAATTTTGTACAATGCCAATCGCTTACAGATTTTTGCAGAACACATTTCCTGCAGGCAAAATGTGATGAGAAAACTGATCATAATCACTAATTCATCCAGAGGTTTAATTATCCAAACCATATTTTTCATAAAACCATGGTTGTTCTAAAACCAAATTTACTTGACACCTGCATAACCAACATTGTGCAAAGTCGTTCAGCAGCTCTGACTTTTAAAAATGTTAAACAAGTTAAGTTAAAATTTGTTGTCAGACTCACACACAGTGATATAGAATGTTGAAGAATATGTTGATGAGAACGATATTGTTGAGTATGCGCATGATAAAGTACCTAACTTTCTGCAGCTGGAAACAATTGCCTGCCTACCAATAAATGAATAGCAGCCATGCTCCTGATCTTTGGGCACCCGATGCAGAGAGGGGAGGGTAGGTCAGAGGATCTCCTTGTGGGTCTGCTCCTAGGCCTGATCAAACTGGCCATAAACAGGTCCAGGCAGCAGGCTGTGGAGGGGATCGTTAGGCCCCATTGCCTGCCCCTCTTCCGCCGTTATGGCAGAGCCCAGGTATCTTTGGAGAAGGAGCACGTAGTCTCCACCAAAACCCTTGAGCAGTTCAGGGAGAGGTGGGCACCACACGGAGTGGACTGTATTATTTCCCCCTCCAACTCTATTCTGATGTAATCCCTGCCTTCCCCTTCACTGTTCCATCACGCAGCATTGTCCTCTATGAAGGGCACTGTTTCTCATTGGCCACTTGGGTGCTTCCTTTCTTTCTGGTGGTGGAAATTGAATAAAGATTTGTAGACTTTGTGTCTTTCACTGTGTCTCACACCTGCGCACACACAACATGGGTGCTGGGGAAAATCTAAGCACTACGGCAGTTAGCCGGCAGTATGGGGGGGTGGGGGGGGGGGTGTAATAGATTGAAAAACAAGAAGAGAAAAAAGAAAAATAAAAGTCAATAGCAGCAACACTGAGGTCTGATTTTAACCTTTTCAGCCATAAAGACAGCTGGGTAATTTAGCATTGTAGCTTGGGATATTTGCCCTCAATGCACAATCTATGTCCATTAGTTTAACCAAAGTACTTCACGACATTTGCCGGAGATGGGCCTGCTGGAAGTATTAAAATTATCAAATCATCAACATAATAAACTTCTGTCAATACAATTGACACCACTACTAGGAGCTCAAACTACCATTTAAACCTGCTGGAATTAATCTCTTAAGAGCCCTAATGAAGCACTAATTAAAGGGGCATTTACCTGCAAACAATAAGGTTTACATGCCTTTCTACTGTACATACTTGAGTAGTAGTCGAGTTTTATTTACAGCTTTTTAAGAATAAATTTATGGGGTCAATTATTACATGGATACTACTTTGGAGTGGCTGAAATTCATGCCGGTCAAAATTCATACTGTATCATTAGCAGAAGCCCAACTGATCTCTAAACGAATAAAGAAAAAAAAACACAAATTATGGTAATTCTGATGACCCGGAGTGGTACAAAACAGCCAGTGGACTGAAGACCGGCAGTGGAGCAGAACAACCGGCAGACTGGAAAGCTGTGGGGCGTGACGGCTAGTACACTGACTCATAAACATTGATTGGATATCTGTGACGAACTAGGGTCGACTTTTACATGAGATGCATGGAAAATTCCAGATTATTTGGTCAAAAATAGGGAGTTGACTTTTACATGAGATTGACTTGAGTATATACAATAAGTTCTTTCCCTCCCATTTACTCTGTCTGGTATCCTAAGTAAGCTTTATTGGTTTCTGATTCGTTGTTTAGTTGTCGGTTGCACTTGCACGGTGGAACACTTGCAGAAAGAAGTGCCGCTCAATGTACTGCGATGTATAATGTAAAATTGTCTTAGCAACCTGCACCAGGAGTCATTAAGACAATTAGAAGGCAGAATTGAAGGTGTGGTCTGCATGCCAGACACATACTCAGCACATGAAGGCCAAGTTTTTTTAATCTAACTGAAGAATTGGGCGGTGCCATATGTAGGCAGGATATTGTAGAACTTTGCAGTCTCCTACACTGAAGCCACTGAGAAAGAGAGATGTTATCAAGTATCTTTATGTTTAGAAGGAAGGGGAATGTTTTTTGGTGGGCAGGGGTAATATAGAGTTTTGTAGTGCTGAAATAGGTGAAAAAAAGATTAATATTACTTGTCTTATTTGGGGCTGAAGAATGTTTGTAATGGAGTTCCTCTGGAGTTGGGATTGGGACTCTTGCTTTTCTTTTTATATTTCATATGTGTAAATTAACTAGATTTTGGTGTGTGGGGAACAATTTCCATGTTTGTGAATAACAAAATGTGGGAGATTTGTAGGCTGAGCAGTACATTGAGCTTCAGAGTTTTGCTAAGTTGGTAGAGTAAACAGATATGTGTCATTGAAGTTCAATATGAAGTGTGATTAGATTACTTACAGTGTGGAAACAGGCCCTTCGGCCCAACAAGTCCACACCGACCTTCCACCCACCCAGGTCCATTCCCCTACATTTACCCCTTCACCTAACGCTACAGGCAATTTAGCATGGCCAATTCACCTAACCTGCACATTTTTGGACTGTGGGAGGAGACCAGAGCAAACCCACGCAGACACGGGAATGTCCAAACTCCACACAGACAGTCACCTGAGGCGGGAATTAAACCCGGGTCTCTGGCGCTGTGAGGCAGCAGTGCTAACCACTGTGCCACCGTGCTGCCCTGAAAGCTTCAACGCTGTGAGCAAGATTCGAACCTACATAGTAAGCCCCCATTGGATATCAAATCCAACACTTTAATCTCTCGGCTATCACAAATGGGTGATCCATTTTTAGGCGCAGGAATATGAAGTCACAGTACAAATAATATAAAAAGTACTAAAATGTATGCAAGAATGTGTATCTGTAAATAAGTCATTAAAGGTGGTAGGATGTATAGAGAAGACTCTTACTAAGGCATATTGTATTCTAGGCTTCCTAATTCAGTAAATGGAGTGCAAGTGTAGGGGGTTTATGATGAATTGTATAAAATGCTAGTTAGCATTCAGCTAGATTATTACGTCAAGGTTTGGATGCTACATTACAGGAAGTATGTGAATGTATTAAAAGTAGTGCAGCAGACACTTATTTGAATTATTTCAGGGATGAGAAACTTTAGTTATGACAAAATATTGCAGAGGTTAGGACTGACTTCCTTGGTGAGCAGAAGTTTGAGGGGATATGATGGGCGTTTCCAAAGTCCTGAGAGATAGTGGATAAAGAGAAATTGATCCCATTGTTTAAAAAAAAAATTGTGAGCATAGGCATTGCTGGCTGGCCAGCATTTATTAGCTGTTCCTAGATGCCCTTGAGAAGGTGGTAATGAGCTGCTGCCTTGAACGGCTGTAGTCCACGACTGTGGACTAACCCACAATGCCATTAGGGAGGGAATTTGTAAAATGATCATTGCCAGAGTGCAAATTTTGAAAGTAACTTGGAGAAGAAGCAAGTATGAGATGAGGGAATAAGAATCATTTCCATTTTGTGTGTAGTTAGGGTTTGGAATGCACTGCCTGGAAACATGGTATGGCATGTTCAATTGAGGCATTCACCAGAGCATTAGATAACTTCTTTCAAAAAAATTAGAGACAATGTACAGCCTTGTGGGGAAAAGGCAGGAGATTGGTAGAAAGTTAAAATGCTCAGAGGGCTATTACAGACATCATTTGCTGAATGGCTACCTTCTGAACCCTAACAATGCTGCAATTCTGAGACAATTGCTAGTCAAATAGGTACATCCTGCAGGCGTGTCAGGATCCTGAGAGATTTGTCCTGAGCTGGTGGGAGGAGGGGTATCAGTGGTATAGTCTTTACAGCTTTGAAGAATTCAGAAAACTGAACAAAACAGCCCGGAAACAATCAACTGAAGTTACAGTTTTGCAATGCAAAGATACAGGAACCCGCCGAGAGCAACAATGGACTGTTTGCTGCAAGGCTGTAATTATATGAAGAGTGTGATGTGTGATATGAATAAAAAGGGAACATTCCTTTCTGTAATTTTAATTATAAGTTGCTGATGCAAATTAAATGTTTGGCTAAGGGAGCTTTTTGTGTTATTTGTTACTTTTAAATTTTAAAACATGAAATTTTATCATGTCATCCTATTTATTTGTTAATGGCTTATATTTTCTTTTAAAATTTATTGGCTTCTGTGTAGATATTGTCCAGGGAATACAGTCTCATAAGAGGCCCATCCCTGGTTTTAAATAGAATGACTTAGGATGTCTGTTGGGAATTAAGTCGAGGTGACACCACATGGAATTCGTGTCTCAGTGCACAACCTTTACCATGAAGTAAAATTGGGGTGTGTGATTTTGATGGAAGTAGATGTAAATTGGGGAAGTAGAAGTTACAATATGGCGAACAGTGCAGACGAGAGTTGTGTAGGGAGACAATGGGAATTGCCAAGAAGCTGAATTTTCTGATGGAGAGTTTACCTTCTGGAATCGAACAAATGTCCTTTTTTAAAGTCTGAGAATTCAGTGGGTTCTGATGAACTTGGACTTAGAGAGTTTCGAGAAGCTCAGGTTGAGGTTCTGGATGTAAGTTTGCTTGCTTCCAGCTCAGCAAGCAAACCTACATCCAGAACTTAAACTTAGTAGTTCATTAAAAAAGGTGAGAAGATTAAGAATCTACTCCCAAATCTTAAGAAAACTGAAGTCATCACTGTTCACCCAATTACATCTCCCACCAATCCCTGATAACCCTGATCTGATGTTTCCTCCCTTATCCTCCCTCCCCATCTGCACTTTCACCCATACCTCCACCATGACCTGACAATGCAGTGCTCAAATGAAGTGGATGTGGAACATATTGTGGGAGCCTTAATGAGTTTCTGTGATATATCTTGTAGATATTATTTTTGGCTGCTGCCGTGCATCAATGGTGAAGGGAGTGAATGTTGAAGTTGGTTCATGGGCTGGCAGTCAAATGAGCAGTTTTGTCCAAGATTTTGTTGAGTTTTTAGAGTGTTGCGAGAACTACACTCATCCAGGCAAGTGGAAGTCTTCCATCACACTGCTGATTTAAGCCACGAGAAATGGGAATAGGCATAGTCTTTTTGACCCCTCAAGCCTGCTCCACCATGTAACAGGATTAAGACTGATCCAACATTGCTCTTATCCACTTTCCTGACCTTTCTCTGTAACCCTTGATTCCCCTACTAATCAAGAATCTGTCTACCTCCAGTAACATTGAAGCAGGATTCTGCTTTGATTTAAATATTTGAACACTTGTTTTGACAAACAAAAGCGTGTCTGAAATCTTAGCATTGGTGAAAAAATCTGAAGCCACATTATTATACAAATTGATAAAGTTCTTTTTATTAATACATCACAAAAATGTGTAGCCTCTAAGTTATTAGCCAAAGCCAGATGTGACCACTTAACTTTAGTACAGGCATAAACTATAGTTTCAGGTTTAAAAGCACTTGCTCCTGCCGATAGACATCTATATAGACAACAGCACTGAAGTTTTAAACAAAAACTGGATATGCCTTGGGCTATAACCCAAGCTAATTTCCACTGCTGTTAAAGAAGTGCACTGGGATCTCAGCAGAAAGTCAACTTTTGGATCACGTATCACATCTATGATGGACTACATTTAATTTCTACTGATTTGCATTTCCATATGTGTGTTTATGATTCATTTTAAAATGACTAAATTCTAACTGCTTTGTGAATACTCTCAATTTCAGAAGATTAGTGCTATAGTTCAAGTTTTAAAAGAAACTTGAATTTCTACTTCATACTTTTGAGCAATATGTGAGAATGTTACCCAAGTAATGGGTTACTTAAAAATGGCTGATTGCTTCATTGTTAACTGCAACAGCCAATGATTTCTTGCGACCTTGAAATCTCATTTCTGACCTCAGTACTCTCAATGTCCCACATGCTGGAATTACAATTTAGGTTCCCATTCCCCTGCTGAATTGGTTTAAACTCCACCGAAGAGCATTAGCAAATCCCCACCCCCTCCCCAAGGATATTGGTACCCCTCTGGTTCAGGTGTATACCGACCTGTTTGTAGAGGTCCCACCTACCCCAGAATTATCCTGGTATCCAAGTCCCTCCCTCCAGCACCATCCCTGTAGCCACGAGTTCAACTCCTCTCTCTCCCTATTCCTTGCCCCACTAGCACATGGCACAGGCAACAAGCCAGAGATAATGACTCTTTGTTCGAGCATTAAGCTTTCACCCTAGCTCTCTGAATTTCTGCCTTAAATCCCCATCCCTTTTCCTACCCTGTGAGTGAACAACTGAGAAACTACACATAGGTCACCTGTTGCTGTCTGGAAGGAGTCAATGGCATTGAGGTTCAAGGGGTTGTGACATTCACATCCACTGAGAGAGGTTGGACCCCATTCCCGCAGGTCTCCGGTACCGACCCATCAGCTGGCATAGTTCCAACACAGTGTTCAAGGACAAGAGGAGGAAGATTTTAAAGGGACTTAAGGGGAAACTTTTTCATGCAGAGTGTACTGTATATATGGAATGAACTGCCAGAGAAGGTGGTGGAGGCTGGTACAATTATAACATTTAAAAGGCATCTGGATGGGGATATGAATAGGAAAGGTTTAGAGGGATATAGGCCAAATGCTGGAAAATGGGACTAATTTAATTTAGGATATCTGGTTGGCATGGACGAGTTGGATGGAAAGATCAGTTTCCATGCTGTGCAGCTCTAATACTCCATGAATCTGTGAAATTCTTTATCACACTGGGCTGTAGATGTGGTGTCTTTAAATGCATTCAAGGTTGAGACAGACAGATTTTTAATTAGTAAGGGAATCAAGGGCTGTGTGGAAAAGGCAGAAACATTGAGTGGAGGAATATCAAATTAATCATGATCGAATTGAATTGCAGACCAGAGTAGATGGGATGAATGGCCTACTTCTGCTCATATGCTTTATGGTCTGCAAGGTGCACATATAAAAATCAATTGGTTTGCTGTCACATTGTTTTACAATTTTTGTAATGTGTCCTATTGTTTCAATAAAATAATTCATGGAATCAATCAATCTTAATGAGTGACTTATCACTAGACCATTATCATGAAGGGCTCAGTGGTTAGCACTGCTGCCTCACATTGCCAAAGACCTGGGTTCGATTCCAACCTTGGGTGACTGTGTGGAGTTTGCACGTCCTTCCTGTGTCTGCGTGGGTTTCCTCCAGGTTCTCCAGTTTCCTCCCACATTCCAAAGATGTGCAGGTCAGGTGAATTGGTCATGCTAAATTGCCCATTGTGTTCAGGGATGTGTAGGCTAGGTGCATTAGTCAGGGGAAATGCAGAGTGATAGGGGAATGGGTGACTTATTCTTCAGAGGATCGCTGTGGATTTATTGAACCGAATGCCCTATTTCCACACTGTGGGGATTCAAAATAAAATGAACATAACATCTCTTAATTAAGCCTGCTTTGAAAGCTTCTTCCAGAAGAACTCAGGAGCAAAGGTTTTCAAGGCTGGCCCAGAGCTTCTGCAAGGGTGAAAAAGGGAATTTAATTGGGAGATGGCAAAATTACTATATCCCAATGGTGTTATGGGCCCGGATAATGTCAAGGTTGGATAATTCTGTTCCCAAAGTGAAACCTATTAGACCCTAATATTTTTATATTTAACTGTGGATGTCTGATGCTGAGCACATTCAGAAGAGCTTGCCTGTGTATGTTTAACAAAAAGTATGAACTAGAGGATGCTAGTTGAGAAGGTTAGATTTCAGCACAGGTAGCGCAAAGGGTCTAAGCACAATCTAGTCCTTTTTGTCCAGCAATATCTTTACACACACCCAAACCTCAGTTAAGTGTTATCACTACCTCCACATTCAGAGTTGCGGCTAATTTCCTTTTGGTAAATTTATGTACATTCTGTAGATTTTTTTTCCTTCATCTGGTGATTCTCTTGAAACACCTCAAATAAACTAAAAAATAAACTTACTATTGTTATGCTGTCAGCTGATATTATTACCAGATAGTTCAGATTTCTTCTAATAATTGTTTGTGCACCACACTGTTGCTATAGTTTCAGACCAAAAACAAACAAGTGAAATTCACAGCTGACCTTGGGGAAAGGTGTGCAGGAGAGTTCACAGCAGGGAAGCAGCTAAGTGGGCTTTTTAAAGTGATACTTTTTTTTGGAAATCTACAATAGTGAGTAGAGTGGGTTCTTTTTTAATTATATGTTTGAGATCTGTCTCTCGAGGGTAGTAATTATTTCCCGCTGCCATGAACTGGTGAGGGTAGGAAGAGGAGGGTAGAGGATATGAATGTTGGCTGAGAAGCTGATGCAAGGGAGAAGGATTTACGTTTTTGGATCATTGAAATCTTTTCTGGGGTAGAAGTGACCTGTATAAGAAGGACGGATTGTTAAGGTGTGAGAAGGTGTTGGATGATCGGTGTGGACTTATTGGGTCAAATGGCCTGCTTCCACACTGTAGGGATTCTATGAAATTCTATGAGAAAAGGGTCCTTCTCAGGATGGAAGCTAGTAATCAGTGATGTTCCACAAGGGTCAGTATTGGGTCCATAACTCTTCATTTTATACATTAATGATCTGGATGAAAGAACGGAGGGCATTCATGCTATGTTTGCAGATGATACTAATATAGGTGGAGGGGCAGACAGTTTTGAGGGGCAGAGAGACTGCAGAAAGATTTAGACAGGTTAGAAGAGTGGGCAAAGAAGTGGCAGATGAAATACAACATGGGAAAGCGTGAGGTTATGTACTCTGGTAGAAACAATAGAGACATGGATTATTTTCTAAATGGGGACAAAATTCAGAAATCTAATGTGCAAAGGGATTTGGGAGTCCTCATCTAAGTTTCTCTTCAGGTTAACTTGCAGGTTGAGTCAGTAGTTAGGAAGGCAAATAGGATGTCGTCATTCATTTCGAGAAAACTAGAATATAAAAACAGGAATGTATTTCTGAGGCTTTATGAGGCTCTGGTCAGAGCATATTTGGAGTACTGTGAGCAATTTCAGGCCCCATACCTCAGGAAAGATATATTGGTCCTTGAGCGGTTCCACAGGAGCTTCAAGAGAATGATCCCAGGAATGAAAGGCTTAACATATGAGGAACTTTTGAGGACTCTGGGACTATACTCAATGGAGTTTAGAAGGCTGAGGGGGGACCTGATTGAAGCTTTCAGAATGCTGAATGGCCTGGAACAGAGTGGACATTGGGAAGATGTCTCCATTGGCAGGAGAGATGAGGACCAAAGGGCACATCCTGAGAGTAAAGGGGAAACCTTTTAAAATGGAGATAAGAAGAAACTTCTTTAGCCAGAAAGTGGTGAATCTGAGGAATTCATTGCTACAGAAGGCTATGGCGGTCAGGTCATTCAGTATATTTAAGACAGAGATAGATAAGTTCTTGATTGCCAGGATGATCAAAGTTTATGGGGAGAAAGTGAGAAAATGAGGTTGGAAAACCTATCAACTATGATTGAATGGCAGAGCAGACTTGATGGGCCAAATGGCCTAATTTCTGCTCCATTGTGTTATGGTCTTATGATTGCACCTGAACTGGAAGGGAGATTTTCTGGAGCTGCTCGAAAAGATTTAAATTGGGGGTGCTCCCAGAGAGATAGTGAGAAAAGAGATCAATTAGGTACAATTGGGAAAAAGAGCAAGTCAAACAGTCAGGGCAGGCAGGAACAAAGCAGAGAATATGGTGGGACTGTTAAATTGTTGCTAATATGGGGCTGGGATTTCATAGCAATTACAGAAACATGGCTTAGGAGTTGACAGGATTGGCAGCTTAATGTTCCAGGAGATAGATGCTATAGGAAGGATAGAAAGGGGAGCAAGAGAACAGGGGGAGTGTCGTTTTTGATTAGGGATAACATTACGATTGTACTTAGGGAGGATATTTCTGGGAATATATCCAGGGAAGATTTTTGCGTAGAACTGAGAAATCAGAAAGGGATAATCACTTTATTAGGATTGTACTTTCGACTCCCAATTCTCAGTGGGAAATGGAGAAACAAATTTGTAAAGAGATCTCAGTTATCTGTAAGAATGAAAGGGTGGTTTTGGTAGGGGGTTTTAACTTTCTGAACATAGACTAGGACTGTCATAATTTTAAGGGCTTGGATGGAGATGAATTTGTTAAGTGTGTACAAGAAGATTTTTTGATTCCGTATGTGGATGTACCTAATGGAGAAGGTGCAAGACTTGACCTACTCTTGGGAAATACCATATATACTTAAGAAATAGTCAAATTTTTTTGACTACATTTTAAGGTTAAATTTATGGGCTCAACTATTACATAGATACTAAATTTGAGGGGGAGGCGGGGAGCTGAAACATATGCCTGTCAAATTTCATACTGTATCATTAGCAGCAGCCCAACTGATCTCTAAATGAATAAAGGAAAAAAAAGTTGTGCTAATTCTGAAAACCTGGTGCAGAACACAACAGCCAATGGACTGGGAGACCGGGAGCAGAGCGGAACAACCGGCAGACTGGAAGGCTGGAGTGGGACGTGATGGCCGGTGCACTGACTCATAAACATTGATCTGTTATCTGCGAAGAACTAAGGTCGACTTTTACACAAGATATATGGAAAATTCCAGGTTATTTGATAGGGGCGATAGTTGCAGGTAAAGGGATGGCTGGAAAATGCGGAGCCTTCATTAATGAGATAATGAGAGTCCAGAGATAGTATGTTCCTGTTAGGGTGTAGGGCAAGGCTGGTAGGGGATGCAGATGACCAGAGAAATTGGGGTTTTGATCAAGAATAAGAAGAAGGATATGTCAGGGATAGACAGCAGAGATCGAGAAAATCTCAAGAAGAGTTTAAAGGCAGTAAGAAAGGGGAGATCAGAAGCGAAATAGGGGACATGAAATAGTTTTGGCAAATAGGCTTAGGGAGAATCCAAAGAAATTCTACTAATACATTTAGGATGAAAGAGTAACTAGAGAGAGAATAGGGCCCCTTAAAGATCTGCAAGGAGCCTTCGTGTGGAACCATAGGAGATGGGGGAGATACTAAATGAGTATTTTGCATCTGTGTTTTAATGTAGGGAAGGATATGGAAGACAGAGAACGTGGGAAAATAAATAGCGACATCTTGAAAAATGTCCATATTACAGGAAAGGAGATACCGGATGGTTTAAACCGCATAAAGGTAGATAAATCTCTAGACCAGATCAGGTGTAACCTCAGACTCTGTGGGCAGCTAGGGAAGTGATTGCTGGGCCCCTTGCTGAGATATCTGTATCATCAATAGCCATACGTGAGAAGACTGGTCATTGGCTAAAGTGATGCTACTATTTAAGAAAGGTGGTAACGAAAACCAGGGAACTATAGACCAGTGAGCCTGACATTGGTGGTGGGCTGGTTATTTGAGGGAATCCTGATGGATAGGATTTACATGTATTTGGAAAGGCAACGCCTGATTAGGGATAGTCAATGTGGCTTTGTGCATGGGGAATCATGTCTCACTAACTTGATTGAGTTTTTTGAAGAAGTAACAAAGAGGATTGAGGAGGGCAGAGCAGTGGACATGATCAATATGGCCTTCAGTAAGGCATTCAATAAGGTTCCTTATGGTAGACTGGTAGCAAGGTAGCATTTGGAGACAGAACTGGCTCAAAGGTAGAAGATAGAGGGTGGTGGTAGAGGAGTGCTTTTCAGACAGGAGGCTTGTGACCAACGGTGCACCACAGGGATCAGTGCTGCTATCACTGCTTTTTGTCATTTATATAAATGATTTGGATGTGAACATAAGAGGTATAGTTAGTAAATTTGCAGATGGCGCCAAAATTGAAGGTATAGTGAACAGCAAAGAAGGTTACTTCAGAGTAGAACAGGACTTCGATCAGATTAAACAATGGTCTGAGAAGTGGCAGATGGAGTTTAATTTAGATAACTGTGAAGTGTTGCATTTTGGAAAGGCAAATCAGGGCAGGAGTTATACAGTTAATGTAAAGTCCTGGGGAGTGTTACTGAACAAAGAGACTTTGGGAGTGCAGGTTCATAGTTCCTTGAAGCTGGAGTCACAGGTAGATAGGAGAGTGAAGAAGGCATTTGCTATATTGCCTTTAATGGTCAGTGCATTGAGTATAGGAGTTGGAAAGTCATGTTCCGACTGTCCAGGACATTGGTTCAGCCACTTTTGGAATACTGCGTCTTTGGTCTCCCTGCTATAAAAATGATGTTGTGAAACTTGAAAGGGTTCAGAAAAGATTTACAAGGTATTTGCTGGGGTTGAAGGCTGAATAGGCTGGGGCTAGTTTCCTTGGAGCGTTGGAGGCTGATGGGGTGACCTTATCCAGGTTTGTGAAATCATGAGGGGCATGGATAGGGTAAATAGACAAGCTCTTTTCCCTGGGATGGAGGAGTCCCAAACAAGAGAGCACAGCATCATAGAGATGTACAGCACGGAAACAGACCCTTCAGTCCAACTCGTCCATGCTGACCAGATATCCTAAATTAATCTAGTCCCATTTACCAGCACTTGGTCCAGGTCCCTCTAAACCCTTCTTATTCATCAATCCATCCAGATGCTGTTTTTAAAAAAATATTTTTGATTGAAAAATTGTTCTTTACAAAATTAGAAAGTTACAAAAACATGAAACTATAGTGTCATAACATCAAAAACAACAATAAACAATAACTACTAAACTACCCTACAAAATTAATCAAAACTACACTGATTATAAATCAATAAATAAGTAAATAAATAACTCCGCTCAGTGTAACAAGACTATAGCTCTCAACCTTCGAGAACATCAATTATTAAACACACATTTGCTCGAAATTCTTCCTCTCATGGCCTTAGGTTTATCTGACCAAACCATCATGGCGAGACAAAAGCCCGGATCAAAATGGTGGATAGATCTCATTCCAAATAATTCAAAAAGAGTTGAAATGTCTTGTAAAAGTTGTCAATTTCTGGTGCACCATATTTGTAAGAAAGTCTGAAGGAATGCGTTCCATAATTAACTTATGCCACCCCGACAGACCCGGGGGGTTCTGACACCCAGCACATCAGAGTGTTCTTCCTCACACAAAAAGTGAGAATATTAAAAAGCTTTTTCCCATGTACGCTTAAGGGAGGTAAATTCGGCAAACCCAGGAGCAAAAAGACCAGGTCCACCTTGACTTCGGTTCCCAAGACCCTCTCTATTACTCTTGTCACAGTGCTCCAAAATGCACAGAGCCTGTGGAAATGAGTGAGGGTACCTGTATTTATTTCACGTTTGGAGCACATTGAAGATGCTGCCTGCTTAAACTTCGCAAAACGATCTGGGGCCAGACAGGCCCTATGAAGAATATTTTACTGCATAGCATGGGTCGTATTACATATCAAAATCTTCCTCGCATTCTCACAAGGGTCCTCCCATGTTTCCAAAGTGATCTCAACTGCTAAAGTGGTCTCTCCCAGACCTCACGTAGATGCTTGATGTCAACAAAGGAACCCCCCCACCCCCACCCCGACCAAATGATAGAGTGAAAGAGTGCTCTTAGCATGCAGCACCCTCTTTTCTGTATCAGATCCATAACACTGAGTCAAAAGCATGGTCTCCTTTCGGACAAAATTTCTAATCTGAAAGAAATGGAAGTGGTCCCTACTCGACAATCCATATTTCCGAGTTATTTGATCAAATGACATCAACATTTCACTCTCAAACAGATCACCCAAATAAGAGACTCCCCTATCCACCCAAAGTTTAAACCTGGGATCCATTGTCCCTGGCCGGAAACCCACATGCCTTTTAAATGTTGTAATTGTACCAGCCTCCACCTCTTGCACTGGCAGATCATCCAAAAATGCACCATCCTTTGCGTGAAAAAAGTTGTGCTTAGGTCCCTTTCAAATCTTTCCCGTCTCACCCTCAACCTATGCCCTCTTGTTCTGGACTCCCGCACCCCAGGGAAAAGACCTTGTCTATTTCCACTATCTATGCCCCTCACGATTTTATAAACTTCTGCAAGATTTAAAGTGAGAGGGTAAGATTTAAAATGGACCTAATGGGCAATATTTCCACACAAAGGGTAGTGCCTGTTTGGAATGAGCTACCAGAGGAAGTATTGGAACCTGGTACAATTACAACATTTAAAAGTCATATGGGATGGGTATATAAATAGGAAGGGTTTAAAGGGATATGGGCCAAATGCTGGCAAATAGTACTGGATTAATTCAGGATATTCAGGTATGGATGAGCTGGACCGAAGGGTCTGTTTCAGTGCTGTCCATCTCTGACTTTTTGTCTCCACTTGCTAGTATAACCACACACAGATTCTGGATTGTTATGTCAGGGCTCCTGTTGCTAGGCAGCAGTGCAGATGTTTTCTTTTTTGAATGCACTCAACTATAAACTTCCATTTCTTCACTTAAGATTTGTTAATCCTTATTAAAATGTATGTAACAATCAAGCTTTCAGAATCCTCATCACAAAGATCCAGGAAATGTGAAGATGACTAAAGCACTAAAATCAGACCCACAGCAATGTGGTTGATATATTAACTGCCCTTTTGGGCAATAAATGCTGGGCCTAGCCAGCAATGCTGTCATCCCATGAACAAATAACAAAAAAGCTCTCTCCTTCATACACAATTTTATAATGTTCTTTACAATGGTGAGTCAAACTTCCAATCTTCGCTCTGAGAATTTCTTGACCTTCATGTTCAGGAAGCTAATTTGCATTCAATGGCATGTCATCAATACTTACTTGACATGCCCAACTGCTAGAATTATATTCACTGATGCAATTTTATTGGCCAAAAACAGAAAACAAGTGTGCTTACAAAACTTTGACAATATAAACAAGATGTATACCTGGTGAGGCAGGCTGCTACCTCCGAGATCTGATGAATTAACCATTATTTGATCATTTGGCTCCTTCAGAAGGTGCTGTTTCATTCCACAAATACTGCCAGTGCAGTGTTGAAGGCTGTCCATCAGAAGGTTCATAAAAAGGCACATTCAAGCATGGTTAGTCTGCTTGATTTTAAACATTTCCAGTGGTTGATTTGGCTCACTTACTGGCAGAGATGAAACAGACACACTGCCTGATTGACTGAAGTAAATGGTCAGTCAACTTAAATATAAAGTGTGACCTAGAAGATGTATTAACAAAAAAAAGTTGACAGACAGCAAAAGAAATAATGGGAATGCAACTTAATGGCATGGTTGTTGGGGATAGTGGAAGAATCTGGGAGAACGGAGGCAGCAAACAGGGATGAAGAAGGGAAAACTAAATTAATTGTGGTAACAGAGGTAATGAAGGGTAGGAGCTGGAATTTTAAGGAGGGATTGTACAGAACTGAATAAGTTTGTGCGATGGGTACTGCGAGAGATCTGTGGAATGTTAATAGGTTAGGGAGTGTGGGGTGGCTGGTTGGGGTGGTGTTGGAATGGTATCCAAGTGATGTGAAGATGAGGCTGACCATGGGGATCTCTACTAGACTGGGATCAGAGGGAAGGGCAGGGTTGTGCATAAAGATAATAAGAGGAGTTTGAAGAAAGACAGGGAAGCTAGAGGAAAGGAAGAGGGCATCAACAGTAATGGTGGGTGAGCAGGATAAAATAATTGAAATCAAAGTTTACTGAAACCATTGTTCTCAAAGTAGTTTTCCATATGAGGGATATTGTCAAAATGGTGCAAAATGGAAGTGTGTCAGATCTGTTTGCTTGTATCTGGAGACTGCAAATGCACACCCAGAATCAAAATCAAAATGAAAGCTAATGCATGAGGTCTCTCTAAAGACTTCTGTGTTGAATGGAGGGAAACACAAGAAGTTAAAGATGATGATAATATGTAAAGCTACAAACAGTTACTTCCCAAACATGTCCAGTTGTTCATTAACATTTCACAAGAAGCGCTGCGAAGATTCACTTGTGGTGATGGTCGGAGATGGGAAGGGGAGAGGAATGGGTGGGGTGCGCTGTTAGGGTTGCCTGTACGTCTGCAGGTGCAATTTCCTCAACCTGAGTTACTGGAGACATTTGAGTTGCTGGAGGATGGATGGTAGTGTGGCAAGGCATCTCTGGAGTTTTGTGTGCTCACTCTGCTGGTTCACAATGGAGATGGTGCACCTACAGAGAAGTCCAGCTTCCTTTTCTAACCAATAATTGAAAACTTCCATGGCACACATGTTGAAATGAAGGTTTTGGTGCATATCCAGCTGATATTGATCATTCTGCAGGCTCTGACTCTCAATGGTGGCTGCCACCCAATCCTTAGAGGCAGCCATGCACCTAAATGCCAAAGTTATGACATTAGGTTGAACTCAGGCAGTTCTGCCCTTTGATCCAGTCTGCATGTTACCTTTGCCAGACACCTTTCTGCTATCCATCCATCAGCTGTTTATTATCTAAACCCTGGGGCCCATAATCTACCGGACTTAGTGTCTTGTTCTCCAAGAATTCTCTGATCAAAAGAGATGTCT
Source organism: Chiloscyllium plagiosum (assembly GCF_004010195.1). Lineage (NCBI taxonomy): Eukaryota > Metazoa > Chordata > Chondrichthyes > Orectolobiformes > Hemiscylliidae > Chiloscyllium > Chiloscyllium plagiosum. The sequence goes on from NC_057715.1 coordinate 42,781,820, forward strand.
ATATTTTTCTCTTATAGCTTAATGTCTGTGTTTTTGCTGTGCTTGTCAGCATTTGACCCTGAGCCTAACCTCAGAAAGCTACGCACCAAAATGAATGTATCCGTTCTGAAAAGTAGGATGTACTGTCTTGATGGTGTGCTATTTTTGCAGACATGTATTTTGTGGGGTTGGTAGAGATGGGTCTGAGGACTGAAGCTCTTCCTCTTCTGACCTTGCTTCAGTCTCCTATCAAAAGTTCTTTTTTCGCCTCATTGTGCTGTTTTTTTGAAAGGTTTCATTAAGAAATTACTATTTGATGGGTAGTTGGGAGCAGCTGCTGGAGGCTCCCACTAGATGGCTAAAACACTTTCAGCGAAACATGTTCTCCTTACTTATCTGTCAGCTAGGTGGCCTGCTCCTTGATATGGTCAGTAGCTTTAAGTCATGAATTCCCTATGTCCACACACCTGTGGACACTTATGCTAGTTGTGCATATTCTGGTCCATCAGAAAGAGAAGATTTAAGAGACATTAGTAAGCCTTCGGTGAAAAGCAATGTGATGTTCATATTCTCCTAGTTGTGATGAAAGGTCAGTGAGCTGCTGGTGGGTGAGCTACTGAGCATTGGAGCTCCTATTCTGGTTTAAATGTGACCCCTGTCAGATTAGAGACGAGCACTCGAACTGTGGTATGAGTAGTAAACATAAATAGTGACAAGTTGATTGCACATGCGTTATGTGATAGAGATGCCCAGTACCCAATCTTGTGTGTTAATTCCTTTACAGTGCAAACCTATGATGTTAACTCATGCTCATTGGGGGAATCATGCACTGAGTAGGCATTTGTGCTTGCCCTGTGGGAGAATAGCAGGTCACTCACCTCTTGTGACACTGAAATCGGTATCACCTCTGGTTGTGATTTCCCAAAAGCAATACAAACCTTCTTTTTCTGCCACAGAACCTTTAGGAAACCTCTCTTCATTTTAGACAATAGACAATAGACAATAGGTGCAGGAGTTAGGCCATTCTGCCCTTCGAGCCTGCACCACCATTCAATATGATCATGGCTGATCATCCTTAATCAATATCCTGTTCCTGCCTTATCACCATAACCCTTTATTCCACTATCCTTGAGAGTTCTATCCAACTCTTTCTTAAATGAATCCAGAGACTGGGTCTCCACTGCCCTCTGGGGGAAAGCATTCCACACAGCCACCACTCTCTGGGTGAAGAAGTTTCTCCTCATCTCTGTCCTAAATGGTCTACCCCATATTTTTAAGCTGTGTCCTCTGGTTC
>NC_057715.1:42784241-42786108 GCF_004010195.1 Chiloscyllium plagiosum
TTTTCCCACTTATCTTTGCTATGTTATACTTTTTTTCTTTTAACTTTATATGTTTCTTAACTTCTCTCGTCAGCAACGGCCATCCCTGCCTCCTCCTAGGATCTTTCTTCCTTTTTGGAATGAACTGATCCTGCATCTTCTGCATTATACACAGAAATATCTGCCATTGTTCCTCCACTGTCATCCCTGCTAAGGCATTGAACTTTGGCCAGTTCCTCCCTCATACCTCCATAGTTCCCTTTATTCAACTGAAATATTGTCACTTCCAATTGTACCCTCTCCCTCTCAAATTGCAGATTGAAGCTTATTGTATTATGGTCACTACTTCCCAATGGCTCCTTCACTTCGAGGTCCCTGATCAATTCTGGTTCGTTGCACAATACCAGATCCAGAATTGCCTTCTCCCTGGTAGGCTCCAGCACCAGCTGTTCTAAGAATCCATCTTGGAGGCACTCCACAAAGTCTCTTTCTTGAGGTCCAATACCATCCTGATTCTCCCAGTCAAACAGAATAAGGTTGTTATTCAAACAGAATAATTATGGTACCCAGATGTTAAGACCTAGAAGTTACTGGCAGGCTTCTTGCATGCCCAAAACTAAAAATCATTGTTTTACCTGTGCATGAATGTGTAATCAGCTTAGTGTATTCATGTGGGTAGTCAACCCTGATGCTGTTTAGCCCATCTCCACGATTGACCACAGGAATTAAAGTTCTGACTCACGTGCCCTGGAAAAGTGAACACCAACTTGTATTGTGTCTTCACCAACTTCAGAGGAATTCTACAATTTCAGCCAACTGCACCCAACTGAACACAAGCACCTATGGCAAGAAACTTTCACTGAAGACAGGCATTCTGAACTCAGTCCAAAAAATGTGAATTTAAGTTTGAGTTTAAATTATTCTTAGATATAAACTCTTCCTTTTATTTATTTTTCACTTCCCTGTACATGTGTGTTACTATATATGTGTGCATTATCCCTGAGTTTGAATACAAGAATAAACCATACTTTTGTCGTGAATCAAAAGAGAGGTTGTTACAGGCTATTTAAAAATTGGATTTTATGAATGAGATTTTGGGGACCACTGAATGTTTCAAAAGGGATAGAAATGAGGGATTTTAAAATAAATTCTGCTTGTGGCCAGAAGATGTAAACAATTCACCTCCCTTCTTGTCTGTAATAATATTCACAGTTCCTTAAATAGAATCTTGGCTTGGAGGACATTTATTGAATTGTTTTTTGAAGCCATTGATTGTAAAAGCATTATCATTCTAAGCACAGTTTAATAGATGATCTGCTTGCTGGAGTGTGTGCAGTTATTTCATGTCATTGTAATTTTATTGATTATAAATAAAATGTGGGTTGACAGTGTAAAGAGACTGAACAATTTGTAGGTTTCCAGACAATCTAATAGAAATGTGCAATTGGATTAGCCTTAATCAAAATATTGATGAATAATTTGGCTGTGAACAAGTTTTTGGTTTTTCTACCTAGTTCAGATTTTCTGCATTCATTATTGTTCTTCATTTCCATGGAGGAGAAAGTGAAGACTGCAGATGCTGGAGATCAGAGCTGAAAAATGTGTTGCTGGAAAAGCGCAGCAGGTCAGGCAGCATCCAAGGAGCAGGAGAATCAACGCTTCGGGCATAAGCCTTTCTTCAGGAATGAGGAAAGTGTGCCAAGCAGGCTAAGATAAAAGGTAGGGAGGAGGGACTTGGGGGAGAGGCGTGGGAATGCGATAGGTGGAAGGAGGTTAAGGTGAGGGTGATAGGCCAGAGAGGGGGTGGGAGCGGAGAGTTTGGGAAGAAGATTGCAGGTCAAGAAGGCGGTACTGAGTCTGAGGGTTGGGACTGAGATAAGGTGGGAGG
>NC_057715.1:42786820-42855404 GCF_004010195.1 Chiloscyllium plagiosum
TTGTGGGACTATGAGGTTGGAGGCGGTGGATGGGAGATCCCCTGAGGTGATGAGGTTATGGATGGTCTGGGAGATGATGGTTTGGTGGTGGGAGGTGGGGTCATGGTCAAGTGGGCAGTAGGAGGAGGTGTCTGCGAGCTGGCGTTTAGCCTCAGCGGTGTAAAGATCGGTGCGCCAAACTACCACCGCGCCTCCCTTGTCTGTCGGTTTGATAGTGAGGTTGGGGTTGGAGCGGAGGGAGTGGAGGGCTGCACGTTGCGAGGGTGAGAGGTTGGAGTGGGCAAGAGGTTGAGGCGGTTAATGTCGCTGCGGCAGTTGGCTATGAAGAGATCAAGGGCGGGTAAGAGGCCAGCATGGGGTGTCCAGGTGGATGGGGTGTGTTGGAGGCGGGAGAAGGGGTCGTCAGAGGGTGGGTGAGAATCCTGGAGGCAAACATTTAATGAGAAGTGGTTTGGGAATTTTGGCCTTAAAACTGAGAGCTGCAGATAGCTTGTGTATTGCTCATTGATTGGCAAGGATTTAGGTATTCCAGCTTTTGTATTCCACTTCTCATAACCACTGCTCTAAATTCCTCTCAGGGTAGGAATGCAAGTGAATTGTGTGAGGAATTCTAGGGATACCCTGAGACTTTTACCCATCATCCTATTGCCACTCACAACAATGTTCATTTCTGTTGAAATCTCATAAGGGCTTGCAAAACTTGTACAGTTCAAGCATTTCCCAGTATTAAGTTGATTGATGTCATGTCCCACTGGGGTAGCATGTTGGAATTCAAACCCCTCTACTCCCAGAGCCATCAAAAAAGTTAAGTTCTTTTTAAAAGTTCCACAAAATCTGCAAATGTTGCGATGTTCTGTCCCATGTTGATAGGAAGAATGAATCTGCTTTCTGTACTTGGCAAGAATTACTGCTTAATACAGGTAATTGGATTCTGGCTACAGGAACATAATTATGAAATAAAATCAAATAACACTACAAATTAAAAATATAAACTCCTTATAAACTTCCCATTACACACTCACAGACAGATCAACACAGGCAGGGAATGAAAAAATTTTGGGTGGAGGGAAAACTGGAAAAACAATTCTGGAGGCTTGATCCATATATGTTGGGTTCGTTTTTGCTGATCTAAAGTTTTTTTCCTCAAAGTGTTTTGCTTCCATTGGTTTGCAAGGTTCACAGGATAGGTGGTTCATTTATGAAAAGTCTCTGAATTATCCAGTTCAAAGTCACAACTTGCAGCATCTACTGAAGGAAAGATAAACTGCTTTCTTTCTCAGGTTTAATGTCGCTTATTGCAGTGAACCTAGAATTTCGTTTTGCTACTAATTTCTCTTCTGGCCTTTCTCAGTCTTGATCACAGCCCAAGCTATTCAATGACCTGAGAGACAATCACACAGTTGTTCACAGACAAAGAAACTTTGTTATTGATAACTGACCACTAGTCCACAAACCATTCAGCTTCACTTGTAAAGAACACCTTGGCTCCATCTCTGCTTCACAAGATCTCACAGCTAAACAGGCAAAGTTCACAATTATGTCAAATCGTACCTTGCTTTTGAAACATGCAGCAACTTTTAAAAATCCCTGGATTTCAAAACAGTTCTTTCTCATTTCAATTTGCAGTTTTAACAAGTACAAAAATAAAGATACTGTGTTAACATCAATACCAGAGATTATTTTTACATTATCTTCATGCTATTTTAATCTGTGGGTATTGGTGCAGAGCAGTATTTTCCAAAGGTTTTTCTATCATTACTTCATTTTGGGTTGTCAAAAGCCTAGAACTGTGAAAGTAGAGAGGAAAGAGGCAGAGGGTAGACTGTGATGAGGTAGTACCTCTGTGAGAGCAGAAGGGAGGGTGTAGATCAGTGTGTGGTGAAGGGGGGTTGTCAATGTACGTACTGAAAGACCTGTGAGAGCAGCTTGTGTGGGGCTAATATGTTTAATCCAAGTTATTATTATATTTCCAGGACAAAATTCCAATCTGCAGTGTAGGGTATTTAGATCACACTTTGATCTTAAAAAAGACTCTGGTGATTTAAAGGAACGGTGTATCTATTAGCCATTGTTGTTCCAGAGCACACAGTCCCACGATTTTGGCCATTGATCACATTTGGTTTTGGGATGTCCAGATTGGGAAGCCTCATGTAATTATTGGAATTACTTTGTCCGTTGATTAACCACCAGCTTTGAGCTGGGTAAATGCTTTAATACTTGAATGGGACATGAACCCCAATCTATGAGAATTCACATTTCAGGTATAAGCCCTTCACCAGAAAGAGCTAAGGCCTGAAACGCCGATTCTCCTGCTCCTTGGATGCTGCCTGACTTGCTGTGCTTTTCCAGCACCGCACTCTCGACTCTGATCTCCAGCATCTGCAGTCCTCACTTTCTCCTAACTGAATCACAATCTTTCAGTTTGGAGGCAGAAGTGCAATCAACTGAGTCACTCATACACTAATCCCAGAGGGTGTCTAGTACTGCTCTGAATGTGTCACTTAGTTGCAATTCTTTCCTTTAGTTTAATGAATGGGTTTCTGTAACCTTTCGGTGTCCAAGGCTTCAGAGCTTCAGTGAAAGGGTGGAAACAGACTTTAAGTGGCTGCTGCGCTAATAAGTTTAAGACCCGTAAGATTTCAGCAATGCTATTTTTTACCTCTAATAACAGATCTTTTCTGCCTGAAAAAGATTGGCAAGATAACTGTTGGTGTGGAATACCAATTTGGAAGGGAAAAGCTATTTTAAAACTACTGAAATGATCTTGGAACATTTTATGCTTACGTTTTTCTTCTAAAGAAAATATTTTCAAGTCATTCTATGTGTTATAATAAGTCATATACAAAGAACATCTGTGTTGGGGCCAGTAATTTCTTGGCATCTTGGCTAATACTTTTGGCCTGTACTGGTAAAGGTTGAGGAACAAATAAAGTCCAGAGAAATACTGCAGTTGTTTTAATTTCCTACTTTTAGCACTTTTTTAAAAATTTATGCAAAGTGTTGTTTGTCCTTTGTGAGGATTAAAAAGTACATCCTAAACTGTTATACAGAACAGTTATGCTTTTCCTAATCTTCTTGACTGTATTTAAGTGCGTAAAAATTACCATTCAAAATGTTTTAAATTATGTACTGACCCTTTAATTCATGACAGAGCACAGGGAAATCACATGCGACACAGCGAGCTTGACAGTTTGATAAGAAATTGCTACCAAGACCAGGAGCAACAAAATACATGTTAGCTCATGCAATGTGTCGGCAACAATGATATAAACGCTAATATTGTGCCATGCTACTTAATGTTCTGGACACAAATTTTGTGATTCAAAGAATAATATTTACTTGCCATATATCAAGACTTAAAATATAACTCTAACACTATGTGATACAGTTGTGCAAAACTGCTGACATTTCTGTAATTTTAAAATCTGTTTGGAATCTGACTGTTCTGATGCCAGTGTGTCTGCTGCTTCCAACATTACCTCAGAACTTTGTAACTAATTTTCTGTTCTTCACACAGGGCTTGTTGTCCATCTTGTGTTATCTCCAGATTTGCTGCCAACTTTCACATCTCCTTCCAAATGAAATAATATCTCGATGTTTCCTACTCCTTTGGGTAAAATGCTTACCGGATTATCAGTTTTCCTTCTTTTTGTATTGCTTTCAAGTATGTTTAGTCCTACAATATCATCCTTTTCCAGTATGAGAAAGAATCTAGTAGAACTTATTCCAGGCTTTCATGAGATCTGCCCCTGAATTATATTTGCCTGTATTTCTTTAAATTCTCTTGTCTTTCTATTCTTGTTAAGTTAGAAATAAGGAATAAAAAAAGTCTTTAATATAAGAAATACTTATTTTTTTCCCCACTTCCCTTCCTCCTTTAATATTATATATCTTTTTATAGCTTCCTCAATTAATGTACCAACATTTTGTTATTTTTCCTTTCATTTTTTTCTTACCTTATTCTAATACATTGTTTTCTATATCTTTAGTTCCCATATGGAATCATAGAGCCATAGAGATGTATAGCACGGAAACAGACCCTTCGGTCCAACCTGTCCATAATGACCAGATACCCCAATCTAATCTAGTTCCACTTGCCAGCACCCGGCCCATATCCTTCCAAACCCTTGCTATTTATATATCCAGAAGCTTTTTAAATGTTGCAATTGTACTAGTCTCCACCACATCCTCTGGCAGCTCATTCCATACACGTTCGACCCTCTGTGTGAAAGAATTGCCTCTTAGGTCTCTTTTATATCTTTCCCCTATCACTCCAGAACTATGCCCTCTAGTTCTGGACTCCCCCAGACCAGGGAAAAGACTTTATCTATTTATCCTATCCATACCCCTCATGATTTTATAAACCTCTATGAGGTCACCCCTTAGCCTCCAATGGTCCATGGAAAACAGCCCTAGACTATTCAACCTCTCCCTATAGCTCAAATCCTCCAACCCTGGCAACATCTCTGTAAATCTTTTCTGAACCCTTTCAAGTTTCGCAACATCTGTCCAATAGGAAGGAGACCAGAATTGCATGCAATATTCCAACAGTGGCCTAACCAATGTCCTGTACAGCTGCAACATGACCTCCCAAATCCTGTACTCAATACTCTGACCAATAAAGGAAAGCATACCAAACATCTTCTTCACTATCCTATCTACATGTGATTCCACTTTCAAGGAGCTATGAACCTGCACTCCAAGGTCTCTTTGTTCAGCAACACTCCCTTACTATTAAGTGTATAAATCATGCTAAGATTTGCTTTCCCAAAATGCAGCACCTCACATTTATCTAAATTAAACTCCATCTGCCACTTCTCAGCCCATTGGCCCATCTGATCAAGATCCTGTTGTAATCTGAGGTAACCTCCTTCGCTGTCCACTAAACCTCCAATTTTGGTGTTATCTGCAAACTTACTAACTATACCTCTTTTGCACACATCCAAGATATTTATGTAAATGATGGAAAGTAGAGGACCCAGTACCGATCCTTGTGATATCATTTTTTTCTAGATACTTTAATGTTCAGGTTTGTTGCTTGTATGATTTCTGCTATATCCATCATCCATTTTTGGAGAATCATTGTCTTTTGTGCCCCAGTTGTTGGTTGCTGTGGCTAGTCAATCAATATGCAGATTGGTTGAAAGGAAATTGCAATATAAACATTAATTAGCTAATCTCTCAACAGTAATCCTTCATTGCCAGTTATTCAGTATAGTTGAATTTGTGCCACTGGATATTGACAATTTACATGGAAATGCCAACTTCTTATTTCCATATGCTGAATGTTTATACAGTCATACTGGCTTGCAATCAATTATTCAACTAGTTTTATTGACTAGTTAAGGAAAATGACCTTAATGTGTTGCCATTATGTTATTAAAAATCGTCTTTAATGCTATATTTAGTGATGCATGAGAATACCACTATCTGCAAGTTTCTTTCCAAACCGCATACTATACTGACTTTGAACCAAATAGTTATTCTTTCATTGTTGCTTTATCCAAATCCCAGACATCCACAGCTAACAGCACTGTGGATGCAAATTTACTTCAAGGGCTGTAGCAGTTCAAAAAAAACAGGTTACCATCACCTTCCACAGGGCAATCAGGGACGGGAAATAAATACTGGCCTAGCCAGTGACATCCACATCCCAAGAATTAATTTAAAAACCTACTTCAAGTTTAAAAAATAAGGCATAGGAGCCAAAGTAAGATATTTGACCGATCAATTTTAAACTACTGAATTAACGATGGTAGTGCTCTTTAAATGTACATGTCATCTAATGATGGTCTAAATTAAAGTGAAAAAATTAATTTTGTTTAAAAAAACTCAATAAAAAACATGATTTACTAATTTGGACATCACTTTTAAATAATAGGACACAAACCTTAAAAAAACAAATCACACACTTCATGAAATTTGGGCACAGTGGAGCTGGCTTCAAATCCAAAACATAATCTTTGATGGCTTAAAGCAGGGGTGGGCAATTAACTCTTCCAAGGGGCCACATGAGAAACCTGAGTTGCATTGGAGGTCCGAAACAATAATAAGTTGAACATAATTCTGCTCAGTATTAATTTTCTTCCATTGTAAAAAGTACTAAATTATATAGTTTTGCACTGAAACTTATAATCAAAAGAATAAGGATATTCTGTTACAATAAAGATATGAAATTGTGGAGTAGGTCAAATATAGAAGAAATAAACAGTAAAAACAATAATTTCAGTATTTCATTTTATTTTTAACATGTTAATCTCACAAACCAATAATGAAAAGTTGTTTCATTATTGTTCAGTATTACAAACATCAAACAGCTCTATACAAAAACAATAAGTGCTTTTGATGTTTTTCAGTTCATTTTACTTGTTTAGTGAGAAAAATCCAGTCTGTTTTGGGCTTGAACAAGTGCACTGAAATCTGGTTGAATGTCTGAGGTGGATATGCAAAGGACAGCTGAGAGGTGATCTTCAGTGATAGAGGATCTGTATTTGGATTTGTTGAACTTCATCACTGAGAATGTCTGTTCGCATATATAGGTAGATCCAAAGAGGACTAGAGTCTTCTCAGCATGCCTCCTCATGTATGGAAAGTTCTCCTCTATGAGGGAAGAGTAAAAATCAAGCAGTGAGACTGACCAAAAGTATTCTACCAGAAGTGTGCCAGACTGCAGGTCAATGAGTTCAAGCTGGACATCACTAGGTGCATTCTCCATATTGCATGTAAATGGGGAAAGAATCATGTGCATTTCATTCTCAACCATTTTGAAGTCTTTAAATCACCTTGAAAATTCACTATGCAGTGCTTCTAACATAGATGAGTACCTGTGGAGGTGATCAGTTGAAGGTGTGGCTTCCTTCAGTGTTGGCAAGTGGGTGACAATGTTGTCCTCCATTTGGCTTGAGAGAAACTGCAACTTTCTCATAAAAGCCTTCACCAAGTTGTACATTTCATGCACAAAAAGGCCCTTGCATTGCAATTCAACATTTAGTTAATTCATAAGTGCAGTCACATCAACAGCAAAACCAAGGTCTGCAATCCAATCTGCATCTGAAAGCTGTGGAATGCCATTCCCTTTCTTCACACAGAAATCTTGAATCTTTTCTCTCAGGTCCCATACACTTTTCAGCATTTTGCCCAGGCTGAGCCACTTGACAGCTGTGTGGTAGCCTATGTCACGATGTTCAGTCTCATTTTCCTCCACAAGTGCAACAAATTGCCTGTGATTCAAAGCTCTTGCCCTGATGAAGTTAACAATTTTAGTTACAACATCAACCACATGGTTAATTTTTAACATTGACTTACATAACACTTCCTGATGTATAATACAATGCAAAAATACCAATTTCTGTTCAGGGTCAATTTCTGTCACTTTATCCTGCACTCTCTTTAAGAGTCCAACATTTTTTCCTGTTAGATTTGGACAACCATCCGTTGTCACACCTGCAAGCTTGTCCCATTTTAGTCCCAATGTGTCCAAACATGCATTTACCTCCGTGAACAAATCATTACCGGTTGTTCTTCCTTTCATTGACTTGCATGGCTGCCAATCTCCTTCGTGATTTTAAAGTCCTTAGTTATCCCACGTACGAAGATGAGTAGCTGGGCTGTGTCACGCACGTCACAGTCTCATCCAAAGCCACGGAAAAAAGTCAAAGTTGACCGCACTGTGCTGCAGCTGAACTCCAGATTTCTCGTGATGTCCCCAATCCTTCTCATTACAATGCGTCGGGAGAGGAGCACATTCTCAAATACCTTCTTTTTCTCCAGGCATATTAGTTCTGCAGAGTCCAACACGCACTCCTTAATAAACTCTCCATCAGGAAACGGTTTACTGTTTCTGGCGATTTTGTGGGATATGACATAAATTGTTTTGTCATGAGCTGACATTTTGAGGGCTAGCCAGTTAGCATCACTTTTAGCTGTTCACGCATTCACGCACATACATGCGCATGTGCATCCATACGTAAATAAAAAAAACAAAAGCAATTTAAGATTGACCTCATGCGGGCCGGACAGGAGCGAGCAAAGGGCCGGATATGGCCTGCGGGCCGTAAAATGCACAGGTCTGGCTTAAAGTGTACTTGTGACCCAGCAGCATGCTCTTGAGAGGCACTTTCCATGCCCTTTGAACTTAAATCCATGATGAAAAGATATGTATTGCACGAGGCTAACATCCACAAGCTTTCAAAATTATGAAAGCTTCCTAGTTTTAGGTCAACATATTGAAAGCTTTTTCATACTATCTCTAGTGTGGAAATAGGCCATTTGGCCCAGCAAGTCCACATCAACTCTCTGAAGAGTAACCCACCCAGATCCAATCCCTGACTCTATATTTTCTTTGACTCATGCCCCTTACCTATACATTCCTGGAAACTATGGGCAATTTAGTATGGCCAATTCACTTAACTTGCACATCTTGGGATTGTGGGAGGAAACTGGAGATCCCGGAGAAAACTCAGGGAGAATGTGCAAACTCCACACAGACAGACAGTCGTCCTAGGCTAGAATCGAACACGGGTCCCTGGCGCTGTGAGGCAGCAGTGCTAGAAACTGAGCCACCGTGTTACAAATGGAACATCTTCTTCGCCACATTAATTTAGATTAATATGATAAAACAAAGAAGATGAAGGAAATCTGAAACAAACTAATTGCTGAAGAAGCTCAGCAGGTCTGGCAGCATCAGTGAGGAGAAAACAAGAGCTAATCATTAGCTATAGTTAGGCCTCACTTTGTGTTGTGTTCAATTCTGGTCACCACATTTTAGGAAGAATGTAGAGGTTTTGGAAAGCGTGCAGAAGAGGTTTACCAGGATGCTTCCTGGATTAGAGTGTATAAGCTATAAGGAGATTCGAGAACCACTTGGGTTGTTTTCTCTGGAGCGGTGGATGCTGAGGGGAGACTTGATAGAAGTCTATATGATGCAGGGATAAGGTTGACGGTTAGAATCTTTTTTCAAGACTTGAAGTGTCTAATACTAGGAGGCATACATTTAAGCTGGTCAGAGAGCAGCTTTCTTACATTTTTTAAATGTACTGTGTTAAATTTACTTTTGTTTTGTTGATAAATATGATTTTAACCTTCATTCAGACTGTACTATACTTTGTGTTAGATTTTCGGGTAATTTTTGAGCGATCCTGAGTGATATTCTTTGCTGGTCTCCCCCAGCCACACTTTTCCCATAGGCCCCATTATTTCTATTAAGCAAGGTTTCACTGGAATGCAACTGTGGTATTATAGAAGAACAACCTGTACCGAAAACAGATGACAGCCCAAGGGTAAAAAAAGAATGATGACATGGAGGTAATCAGATTACTTACAGTGTGGAAACAGGCCCTTCGACCCAACAAGTCCACACTGATCTTCCGAAGAACAACCCACCCAGACCCATTCTCCTACATTTACCCCTTCACCTAACACTACAGGCAATTTAGCTTGGCCAATTCACCTAACCTCACATTTTTGGACTGTGGGAGGAAACCAGAGCACCCAGAGGAAACCCACGCAGACACAGGGAGAATGTGCAAACTCCACACAGACAATCGCCTGAGGCGGAAATTGAACCCTGGTCTCTGGCACTGTGAGGTTGCAGTGCTAACCACTGTGCCACTGTGCCGCCCCTAAGATCATAAGCCACAGAATTAGATTCCCTACAGTGTGGAAACAGGCCCTTCGGCCCAACAAGTCCTCACCGACCCTCCGAAGAGTAACCTACCCAGACCCATTTCCCGCTGACTAATGCACCTAACACTATGGACAATTTAGCATGGCCAATTCACCTGACCTGCACATCTTTGGACTGTGGGTGTGAAACCCACACAGACACGGGGAGAATGTGCAAACCTCACACAGAAAGTTGCCCAAGGCTGGAATCGAACCTGAGGCAACAGTGCTAACCACTGAAATAATCACAATAAATCCTGGAGGCACTGCAAACCTTTAGGAATTGATGGCCTCCAACCTGCATCAGACAGTTTTCCAAAATTCTTGAGATTTAGGAACTTGAAAATGTTGCACCACGTTTAAAAAAAATGCGAGAGGAAATAAGGAACTACACGCTAATTAGTCTTATATCAAACATTGATAAAATGCTGGAATCTATTAAAGAAAGTTCAACAAACCCTCACAAAAGTACAGCAGGATTACAAAAGGTTTCACTAAGGCGAAAATGGTGTTGACTAATTTATTAGCATTTTGAGAGTAGATAAAATGGGAAACCAGTCAATGTAGTATACCTGGAGTTTCAAAAGGCATTCAACAAAGTGCTACACAAAAGGCTAAAAGGCAAAATAATGTCTCATGGATCTGATCAAAAGGGGTATTCAAGTCATCATGCTGTGATTAGTTGAGTGGCATTTGCGATTTACATTAATGACTTGGGTGTAGGGACAACGTAATTAAAGTTTGTGAATTCTATAAATCCAAGTGGAAAGGCAAACTATGGGGAAGATCAGAGAGGCTGGGAAGTGATGTATACAGGTTCAGCCAGTGGGCAACAAGATTACAGATATCGTATAATATTGGGAAATGTAAAGTTACTTAAGTTGGTTCCAAAATAAGTGTGAAATTTGTAAATATAGATGTTCAGACTAATTTGGGATATCAAGGAACACAAGTAGCGCAAATGGATAAATGGCAAATCATTGGGAAAGAAATGGGATTATGGTCTTTGTTGCAAACCAGTTGGCGTACAGGAAAGAAGTCTAGCCATCATCTGGAAAATTATATGCAATATTGATCCCCATGTTTAAAAGAGGCATATTTGCAATAGAAGCAATATGGTGAAATTTGCTAACTTAGTTGATGGGTAAAGAGTTTATCCTGTGTCTAAATTGGCTTTATTCTTAGGAGTTTAGAAGACTGAGAAAGAATCTTATTAAAATATAGCACGGTGGCACACTGGTTAGCACTGCTGCCTCACAGCGCCAGAGACCAGGGTTCAATTTCCGCCTCAGGCGATTGTCTGTGTGGAGTTTGCACATTCTCCCTGTGTCTGCGTGGGTTTCCTCCGGGTGCTCCTGTTTCCTCCCACAATCCAAAAATGTGCAGGTTAGGTGAATTGGCCATGCTAAATTGCCCGTAGTGTTAGGTGTAGGGGAATGGGTCTGGGTGGGTGGCGGATCAGTGTGGAATTGTTGGGCCAAAGGGCCTGTTTCCACACTGTAAGTAATCTAATCTAATATGGAGGGACTTGAAAGAATAGATGCTGAGAGATGGCAATAAGTATTGACTAAGCAGGTGATACTGACATCTCATAAATGAATTTTAAAAATGCTTCTGCTAGTCAGGGAATCTAAAACACTGGAATGAAAAGACTTTTCCAGACAAAAAGAGATACATTGTTTAGGATGGAGAAATTACTTTGAAATTCTCTACTGCCAAGTGTTGTTAATGCTCATAATCATGTACATTTAACGCTTTGTACACTTTAAACCACTGGATGTGGCTGTGATTTTGGCTGAAAGCTATGGTTTCCAAGTACGTCTGTTGAACAGTTTTCCCAATTTTGATGCATTTCTGAGAGATTAATGCGGAGGACTTTGCAGGATCAAATAAGCTGATTGTGTTTTTTGTCATTCAGTTTTATTTTTCTTGTTCCCTTCATACATTTGACGCAACAAAGTCTCTTGCTTGGTTGGGGATCTGGAGTTGAACGTAGACTGGATGAGACAAGGACAACATAATTCCTTCCCTAATTGACATAAATGAAACAGAACAGGGGAAAATTCTGATTTTGTGCAAATTCTGTTCCATTGTCACTGTAATAACTCAGAAAGCTTGACTGGAAAGGAACATCACTTATTGTTGATTACCAAAATCAAGTCAAACCTGGATCTGCTTTATTTTTGTTTCATACCCAGAAGGATTATCACACACAACCAAGCACCTTCCCACCATCAGAATCACTATTACGTGTTTTCTTTTTGTTTTAACTGGCAACCCAACACTAGTTTTGGTTCTGCTTCTTTTATTAACATTTTTTCTAATCAACCTGTTTAGAGATGTTTTTAGACACCTCTGAAGCAGGTGGGAAAACTCAGCAGATATGGCAACTGTTGTGGAGAGAAAGCAGAGTTAACATTTCCACTCCAGTGACCCTTCTGCAAAACTGATTGTAACTAGGAAAAAATTGGTATATGTACTGAAGGTAAGTTTGAGGGTTAATTCTGTAACACGGTTTGGGACCATATCTATTACTGCTGAAAATGTGTTGCTGGAAAAGCGCAGCAGGTCAGGCAGCATCCAAGGAACAGGAGAATCGACGTTTCGGGCATAAGCCCTTCTTCAGGAAACAAAAAGGGCTTATGCCCGAAACGTCGATTCTCCTGTTCCTTGGATGCTGCCTGACCTGCTGCGCTTTTCCAGCAACATATTTTCAGCTCTGATCTGCGGTCCTCACTTTCTCCTCCCATTTCTATTAGTACATCAATTGAGCCTGCTTTTGCGGCACAGTGGTAGTGTCTCTTCCCTAAAATGAGAGACCTGGGTTCAAGTCCCAAGTACTCTAGAGATACATAATTACATCTCTGAACAGGTTGATGATGAAAATAGTTTAATAAAACAGACCCAGGGATGAGTTTGCAGAACTTTCTATCCTGGGCTCAGACTGGCCTTTGCACACCAGAAGTATTTTCTTCAACAGTAAATGATGTTTCTTTCCAGTCAGGCTTCCTGAGTTATTACATTGGTGACAAGGGTAAAGAAAAGTTTTGGATAGCCTTGCCTTAGAATTACCCCAGTAAGACTGCAACAGGGAAATATTGGAAATATTTCTTTTTGGGAGTTTCAGGTAAGTAGACCCTTGTTTACCAAGGAAACTCATTTTCAATAAGCTCCTTGAGGAGTTGAAATAATAATTCCCCATGGGGGTTATCACAGTCACCGATAAAACTGTGAATGTTTCCACCAGGATTTATTGAATTAGTTGAATAATAAATTCCCCAGGTGTCATGGTGACATTTGAACTTCCATCTCTGGATTACCAGTCTGATAACATGGCTTCTGTTGTGCCATTTGTTGTACCAATTGTCATGCTTAAGGGCATTTTAGAAGATAATTAGGAACATGTTGTTCTCCACTACTGTGACAAACAGTTAGTAGAGACCTGTAAAAAGTAATAAAACTGGCAGCAATTGATATTCAGGCTCAAATGTTTATTGTTAATATTTAAATTGGACAAGTGCTGAACAGTCTAACAATTTATCTTACAATTTATCTAACAATTTATCTGCCTTTATAGTAATTTCAGCCCATTATGTAGTTAAATTACATGTTCCAACAGAACATATTATTTTCAATTGAGATGAATTTTATACAAATCATTTTTTCCAATTCTAAGAAACTCACTAAGGATATGATGATAACCTGTATTAAAATATCCCTTTTTGTTTCCTTAACCTATAAAAATGTTCCTATTCTGTTCTTCTGAATGAGTTATGCTGCAAAGGGCATACTGATTTTGGAATTCATTTCAGCATTGTTAGGATGAAAAGGATTGATGCATGTGTGTAAATCTGAATCTTGCACTGAAAAAAGAGAATGTATGTTCAAGGCAAAATTGAAAATCATTTTCCTACAGCAGCTAAGATTGACAATGTTGTAATTAATATGGTTTAGTTCACCTTTTTGGTATAATAAAAAAAAGACAGCTGTTTAGGTTTGCAGCCTTTCAAAACGACTATTGAAATTTGGAATAAACCTTATTGGTATACCAGGTCCATGTTAGCCTAGTTGAGATGACAATATCTTCTCTCTCTCTCTCTCTATTGGTTTCAGATACTAATTTACCAATAATTGAAGGCTTCATGAGAAATTGGCTAAACTTGGTAAAACTACAAGTATTAAACATTTGTTCAAACATTTATATTTAGTCTACTTTATCAATCTTTTCCAAATAAATCAATATAACTCAAAGTTAAATGACAGTGTTCACTGAAGTTTAAAATCAGATCCTCTGTTATCATAAACTGACCCTACCCTTATATTGAGGAAGTCCATTACTTACTGTTTTACAACGAAAATCAGGTAAATCATGACACAGCTGACCACGTGATTCTGCCAACAGTAAGACAGCAGAGATCAGCTTAGAATGAGCATGTGAAGGCAAGTCACAGGCGTTCTACAGGAGAGCTGCATTTGACAATCTCTGTACAACTGTAAGTAAAAAGAATGTTGCAATATTTAAGAACCTTACTTAGTGATAAGGAGTATCCAAAAGGACAGTATCCCTATTTAGTGCAAGTGAAGGTCTAATATATTATTGGTAGACTATTAATCCAGTGATACCGGTAATGTCCCCGAGAAATGGCCATTTGATTGCCAGGAAAAAAACCCATCTGGTTCAGTAGTAATATTTAGGGAAGGAAACTGCTTTCTTTACGTGGCCTGGCTTAAGTGCTGCTCCAGACTCACAGCAATGTGGTTGCCTCTTAACTACCCTCTGAGCAATTAGGGATGGGCAATAAATGCTGGCTTGGCCAGTGATGCCCACAACCTGGAACTTAATTAAAACAAAACATGTAGGCACCCACGCTAGAGCCCAAATGCTGCAGACTGGTATCTTAAGTTGCAAGTAGTATTAACTTAAACCAAAAGATAAACAACTTGTCATCACTTTACATTTTCTCCATCTAGCAATGCCTAATTTTCCAAATTCTGAACCTTTAAAACCATTTAAAGTCTTGTTTCTAATACAACTCTGCAAAATTCTCCTGTTCTGCGAAGGATGTTCTTTTAAATCCCTTAGTCATGCACGTGAAGGTTTTTAAAAAATCTTTGGTGTTTGCATGTAATATAGAGGAAATATTGCCAAACTACTCTGAGACCTCTACACTCCTACTTGTGCATTCCTGCTTTTAATTTTTTTAATATCAGCAGCCGTGCCCTTGGCTACCTACAACCCAAGCTCTTGAACTCCTTTTTTTAGAGAGTCTAACTGATTTATTTTCTTAAGGGGCTCCTTATTTCATGATGGTTGATAGTCATTAAAGAGGCAAAGTAGGCCATTGAACCCATTGTGCCATTAGAGAAGATCATGACTGATGTAATTGTGATGTTCACTTCATTTCCTGCCTGTGCCCCCGTGAAAACTCTAGACTCTTGTCAATCAAAAAAGTGTTGCTAAATTAGGCTAGAAGGTAATCAATGTCCCAACTCCACTATTTTCTTGGAAAGTGGATTCTAAAGACCAACAATCCTGAGAAGATACATTCCTTCTCAGATGTACTGAATAGGACCCCCTTATTTTAAAAAAAGTCACACTTAGTTCTAGGTTTTCTCCCAGCCAGGAAAACATTCTCCCAGCTGTACTATCATATCCCCTCATTGTTTATTTTTCAAGATCCCCCATCATCCTTCTAAAAACTAATGAGTAAAGACAGAGCTTTTCATCATGAGGCATACTCTTCATTTCAGGAATCAGTCAAGTGAACTTTTTTCTGAATTGCTTCCAATACAAATACATCCCTCCTTGAGCAATATGACCAAAATGGCACACAGTATTCCAGGTGCTGTCTCACATATACCCTGTAAGCTGTCGCAAGACCTGTAGTTTTCTCTTCACTCCCTTTCCAGTAAAGGTCAACATAACATTTATTTTGCTAATTACTTTCTACACCTGTAATGCTAATATTTTGTGATAGGTATATATATATATATATATATATATATATAAGGGCACCAGATCCACCTGCACTACTGTATTCTGCAGTCTTTTTCCATTTAGTAATACTTTGATTCTCTATTTTTTCTATGACAGTGGACAAACTCACATTTTCCCACATTATATATCACCTGCCAATATTTTGCCCACACACTTAACCTATTTATATTCTCTTGCAGACTGAATGTCCTCACTTGCTTTCCTACCTATATATTTGTATTTTCAGCAAATTTATTGACCATACATCAATATAAATTGTAAATACTTGAACCTTGGCATGTCACTAGTTACAAGCTGCCAACTTGAAAATTCCTATTTATTCAGCCAGCTAGTTATCTGTACATGCTAATACATCACCACCAACACTATTTGCTGTTAGCTTATGCATACACTTTTGTAAGGCATCCTAACAAATGCCTTTTGAAAGTTCAAAACACTTGCATTTACTAATTCCCTTTCATGCACCCTACATGTTACATCCTTAAAGAGCATGTCAAACATGATTTCTCTTCCACAAAACCATTATGGCTTGGCCCAATTTTTGCTTTTAGTTCATTCACAGGAAGTAGGCATCACTAGTTGGCCAGCATTTTATTCAATCTCCATTTGTGGTGAGTTGCCTTCTTGAACTGCTACATTCCACAATGTGTAGCTACAGTGCTGGTAAGGAGGGATTTCCAAGATTTTGACACAGTGACAGAGAAGGAATCACACAAAGACAAACTGTGGTGTGGCTTGGATGGGAACTTGCAAGTATGATGTTCCCATGTGTCTGCTGCACTTATTCTTCTTGATGGTAGAGATCACAGGTTTAGAGGATAGCAGAGATATTTGGAGGTCATAAGCAGTTTATTGGAGTCACTCATAGTCACTCGAATATTTGCTTTGTAGGCAATTTCTTGCAATAGGCAATTTTAGCCAATTTGGAGAGCTCGAGGTCTGAACGCAAGAGGATTTGAAAAATGGCCAACTCACAGGAGGTTCAGGATCACATTCAAGGATTAGGTCACAGCTCTAAGAAGCACGTTTCTTACCTTCTGAGTAGTATCAGTGACTTCTCAGTGCCCAGCAATCCTGCTGACTACATTAGATTTTGGGATCATGTTCCATAACAACTGAGATTGATGAGTGGAGAAAATAGCGTCTTTATTGAGCATCCACAGGAGCACCATTCAAGGTGGCAGAGGAATCCAAAGTACAGTTTTACAGTAGCCTCTTTTACATACATTAAAGGTTTAGCACTATGGTACCACATAGTTGTATCTATTGTACACAAATTTGTGTGACATCTGTCCTGGGGTAGCAGGAGATGTTTTAAGCACTCGCTAATTGCTGGTTGTTACTTTTAATGGGATTGGAATGTCTATCCATTCTGAGCTTGCATAATTAAGAGGTGTTCGTCTTTTTGTCTTTAAAATTAATAATGTTAGTAAAAATACTAGACCTATATGATCTCAATAAGTGAGAAATTATACGTAGAGTCATAGAGTTATAGAATCCTACAGAATGGAGACAGGCCCTTTGGTCCAAACTGATCCATGCTTTCCAAAATGATCAAAATGGCTAACCCCATTTCCCTGCACTTACCCCATATCCTTCTAATCCTTTCCTATCCATGTATTTGTCCAAATGCCTTTTAAAGGTTGTTAATGTACCCTCCCCAACCACTTCACTGGCAGCTCATTCCATATGTCCAGCACCCTCTGTGTAAAAAAAAAAGGTGTCTCTCAGGTTCCTATTATTCTTTCCCCTCTAACCTTAAACTGATGTTCTCTTGTCCTCGATTCCCCAACCCTGGGAAGAAGACCCAGTGCATTCACCTGCAGGCATGCATGCATGCCTGTCATGATCTTATATACCTCTATAAGGACCCCTCCTCAGTGTCCTGCACTGTAAAGAAAACAGTCCTACCTTGTAAAACCTCTCCTGATAGCTCAGACCAGTGAGTCCAGGCAATATTATTGTAAATTTCTTCTGCACTCTTTCCAGTTTATTAATATCTTTCCTATAACAAGGTGACCAAAACTGAACACAATATTTCAAGTGCGGCCAAATCAACATCCTGTAAAACTGCAACATAACTTCCCAACTTCTATACACATACCCTGACTGATGAAAACCAGTGTACCAAAAGCCTTCTTCACTGCCCTGTCTATCTGTGACTCCACTTTCAGAGAATTGTGAACCTGAACTCCAAGATCCTTCTGTTCCACTGCACTCCGTAATGCCTTACCATTCACTTTGAAACTCCTACCTTGATTTGACTTTTCAAAATGCAAGACCTTATACTCAGTTGTACATTTCTTGGCCCTCTTCCTCAGCTGGTCAAGGTACTGCTGCATTTTTTGATAACACATTCCTCACTGTTCATGATACCACCTATTTTAGTGATATCAATAAATGTAACAAACATGTCTTAAACATTCTTTCTAAATCATTGAGCTAGATAACAAACAATGGGTCAATCACCAACCCCTGAGGCACTCCACTAGTTACAAGCCACCAGTCTGATAAGAATCTTTCCACTATTACCCTCTGCTTCCCATCATCAAACCAATCTTGTATCCAATTTGACAGCCCGCCCTGGATTCCATGCAATCCAACCTTCCAGAGCAGCTTACCATTGGTCTTACTAAAATCCATATAGACTACGTCTACTGCAATTCTTTCATCAACCTTCTTGGTCACTTCATCAAAGATAAAAGTATTGAGAATATTAAACTGATCTCTCACAGCTGGGTCATGAGCTTTCATTTGCTATTGCCAGCTTTGACAGTTCTTACACATTCATTCAAACAGTTTCATGGAAGCACTGTTTTGATAATATGTTCTTAAAGGGGTAGTGACCCTATTTGAGAAGTGTTTAAAAAGTACATACCAGTGAAAGAAACTGTTTGATGCTCTACAACCTAGTCAGATCCTGAGAGATGGTTAGTCTTTCCACAGTTTCAAGTGAGTTATGGAGACAAGAATGTGACTTATTTCATTTGGAGAACGTGGGCAGCATAGACCTGTTGAAATGAAGGATCTCTTTCTGTGCTATATGACTCTTTGACTATGTGTCAAGAGGAATCTTGGTGAGTTTCTACAATGTAATTTGCAGATGGTACTGTGCAGAAGTAGTGAATGGTATGATATATTTAGTGCAAATCAAGTGGGCCTGTTATGCCCTGGATAATGTCAAGCTTTTTTAATGTTCTTGAAGCTGTACTTAACCAAGCAAGTGGAGATAATTCCATCACACTCCTAACTTGTACCTTGTAGATGGTTGACAGGATTTTGAGAATCAGGAAGTGAATTATATGCTGCAGGATTCCTCGCCTCTGAACCGTTATTGTAGCCAAGTACCTGTGTTACTAGTCCAGTCAGTTTCTGGTCAGTTGTAACCCTCTGGGTAATAGTAATGTCATTCAATGTCAAGGGAAAATGGTAAGGCTTTTTTTTAATGGATTCCGACAGTGTGAATACAGGTCATTCAGCTCAACAAGTCCACACTGAACATCCGAAGAACATCCCACCCAAACGCATCCCTACCCTATATTTGTAACCCTGCATTTCCCATGGCTAACCTACATATCCCAAAACACTTTTGGCAATTTAACATGACCAATCCACCTAATTTGCACATCTTTAGACTGTGGGAGGAAACCAGACCATCCAATCTAAACCCACGCAGACACGGGGAGAACATGAAAACTCCACAGACAGTCACCGAGTGTAGAATCCAGGCCCCTGGTGGTGTGAGACAGCAGTACCAACCACTGAGCCACTATGACCCTTGTGTGGCACAAATGGTATTCACCATTTGTGTGCCTTGTCTTTTGCAATTTTGCTAATGGAATATGTCAGAGTAATAGTCTGTATTTTCATGTTATCTATCTTTCCTGTCTCTTTTACTGAAAGAGTGTTACTCTTGAGATTTCTGTTGGGATCATTGTATAATCCTGAGAATCTGGAAAGATTGCACCCATTCATCGACTACGTCTGCAGCCAGTTCCTTTAGGACTCGAGGATGCAGTCCACCAGATCCATGGGACCTATGCGCGTACAGTCCCATTCATTTTCGCACTTATTTGCTCCTACTGGTGATGATGAATATTTATATTCCTCCCTTCCTTTTACATGTTGATGTTCTTGGGAGGCTTTGCTTTCTGCAGTGAAGATAGTCGGCAAATACTTGTTCAGAGTCGCTGCCATTTCCATGTTGCCTCTTACGTATTTTCACTCTAATTCTCTTGGGAACTAAATTACTTCAGATGTTCTCTTTTCATAAAAAAAACCTTACAGAAGGTTTTGCTGTCTTCATTTTTTCTCATTCTTATGCACCAGTTTCTCTGTATATTACTGTTCTGGTCATCCTTTGCTGATTTTTAAAACAATCTCAATTTTCCAGCTGATCACTGACACAGCATTATACATTTTCTCTCAATTTGTCATCCATTCTTAACTTCTGTAGTTAACTGATGGTACATTATTCTAACAACGTCTATCTTTCACAATGGGATGTATATTTGTTGAGATGAATGAAATAGTTCCTCGAATGTCTACCACCTGGTGTCTGTTTTCTAAACCTATTTTCCAATTCCATTTGTGCCAACGATCTTCATAAAGTTAAATGAAAAGGGAATTACAAGGGTGAGACATTCGAATCAGATACAATTTTGTTGCCTTCAACCTGAAATTAAAATTCTATACAAAATATAAAGTTCTGATCTTGCAAAATGACTTCATTAGTCTTTAGTCTAGATTAGAGTGGTGCTGGAAAAACACAGCAGTTCAGGCAGCATCCAAGGAGCAGTAAAATCGATGTTTCGGGCAAAAGCCCTTCATTCTTTTCCAGCACCACTCTAATCTAGACTTTGGTTTCCAGCATCTGCAGTCATTGTTTTTACCCTTCATTCGTCTTTAAACAAAACCAAAACTGAAATTGTCTCTTCATGGTCAGTTTCAGAACATATTGTTCTCAGAAACTGTCCTGGATATGCTATGAACTTATTCTCCAGAATAATTTTGCTATTTTTATGATTCTTCCCACCTATAAGAGGGTTAAAAATCTCCCATGATTACTTTGTTACAATTTCCCACGATCGAATCATCAAACTCGTGTTGCTACTGTTAAGATGGTCTATAAACTACCTATTACCTTTTTCATTTGTATTTTTTATTATCATTACATTTCGATCCTTTGAACAATGATCATTTCTAACTTCTACATAGATCACATCCCTTGTTAACCAACCTAACCTACTTTCTTCTCCTTTCTCTCCTTTTTTTTAGAAATTGAAAGAGTGTAGAATACTCAGGTCTCAGTCACTGTCACAATGCAGCTATGACTCTGGAATGATTTTCGTATCAGACTCACTCATTTCTACTTGTGCTATTAATTTATTCATCTATGAGGAATGTTGTATATAGGTAGATGAAGAGTCATTAATTCTATCTTATCATTTTTGCTACTGTGTTCACAGTGCACTTGTCATGTCTCTCATTGTCACATTGTTGCTACTATTACTCATATTTTACTCTGCACTATCATCTTGTCAAATGAATCAGCAATAGGCCTTTGAGCCCCTTGAACCTAGCACCACAATTCAATAAGATCATGGCTGATTTAGTTGTAACCTTAAATCCCATTTCTGCCTATTTGGTAACCTTTTAATCCCCTTGTTTACCAAAAGTCCATTTACCTGTGACTTAAAAATATTCAAGGTCTCTGCTTCCACCACCTTTTCAAGAAGGAAGAGTTCTGAAGACACACAATCCTCAGAGACCACTATTTTGAAACAGTGATTCTTAGTTTTTGAATTTCCAACAACAGGAAACATCCTTGTCACATGTACCCTCTCAGAACCCCTCAGAGTTTTATGTTACAATCAAATTCCCTCTCATTCTGAACTCCAGTGGACAGAAAAGTCGAGTCTGTGTGACTTTTCATCATGAGACAACCTATCCATTCCAGGTAGTAATTAAGAAAACTTTCTTGAAACTGCTTCCAATGCTTTTATATCCTTTAAGTTAGGTAACTAACACTGCTCACAGTACACACATTGGCCTCATTAGTGCCCTGTATAACTCAAGCATAACATCCCTACTTTTGCATTCAATTCATCTTACAATAAATGATAGCATTCCATTAGCTTTCTTAACTAGTCGTTTCTGCATACTGACCATTTTCAATTCATGCAGAAGAACAATGAGGTCCCTCTGTATCTCAGGATTTTGAATTGCCAACTTGAAAAAGATTCTTGTGCACATGCTCGCTACTTCCTGCAAGTCAAGTAAGCTTCTATCCATGTCATTATGTATCTCCTCTATATTGAGATTTTATTTTTCACAATAGCTTTGATGTGGCAATTTATCAAATGCATTCTGGAAATCTAAGTACACTACATCCATCAGTTCCCCCTTTATCCACAGCATGCATTTCCTCCTCAAGAAGTGCCAATAGCTTAGTCAAATATCACATTTTTCTTTCTGAAAACCATACTGCATCTGGCTGATTATCTTGAAATTATCCAAGTGGCTGGCTATATCTTCTCTAAAAATTGCTTCTAAGTTTTTATCTTTGACAAATATTAAGTTAATTGGCCGTTCTTTTCTGCTATTTGTGAATAGTCCCACCAGTTGTTCAAATGAAAGCAATCTCAACTCCAAAGCTTTTTTTCTGTACTACAAATGGTTTATCAAAATCCAATTTTAAAATATTAATTTGTGGGATGTGGGCATCACTGGCTGGACCAGCATTTATTTCTCATCCCTAGTTGTTCCTGAGAAGGTGGTGGTGAGCTGCCATCTTGAATCACAGTTGTCCATGTTTTATATACAGGCTAACAATGCAGTTAGAGTGGGAGTTCCAGGGTTTTGACCCAATGATACTGAAGGAATAGTGATATAGTTCCAAGTCAGGATGGTGGGTGGTTTGAAGGAGAACTTGCATGTGGTGCTCCCATATATCTGCTGCCCTTATTCTTCTAGATGGAAATGATCATGAGTTTGGAAGGTACTGTCAAAGGATCTTTGGTGAATTTCTGCACGGCATTGTGTAGATAGTACACACTGCTGCGACTGAGCAATGAATGCTTGTGAATGTACTGCTAAACAAGCAGGCTGCTTTGTCCTTGATAGTGTCAAGCTTCTTGAGTGTTGTTGGAACTGAACTCATCCAGGCAAGTGGGAAATATTCCATCAGACTAGTGACATGTAGATATTGGACAAGCTTTGAGAAGCCAGGAATTAGGTTACCCACTGCAAGACTCATAGCCTCTGATCTGCTCTTGTAGACACTGTATTTATATGGCTAACCCAAATTCAGTTTATTGTCAATAATAACCTCCAGGATGTTATTAGTGGGGGGAATGGCAATACCATTGAATGTCGAGGAATGATGGGTTGATTGTCTCTTGTTGGAAATTGTCACTGTCCGGCACTTGTGTGGCATAAATATTACTTGTTACTTGTCAGCCTAAACCTGAATATTGTCCAGATTTTGCTGCAATTGGACAAAGACTGTTTCAATATCTGACAAGTCAGAAATGGTGCTGAACATTGTATAATCATAAGCAAACATCCCCACTGCAGACCTTATGATGGTGGTGGTGGTGGTTGGGGTTGGGGGTAAGGGGGGGGGGGGAAGTCATTAATAAAGCCCAGTTGGGCATGAGGAACTCCTGCAGAGCTGAAATTACTGACCTTCAAGAACCAAAAGCATCTTACTTTTTGTCAGACATGACTCCAATCAGTCAAGCATTTTCGCTAATTCACATTGACTGCCTTTTGCTACGGATGATTGATGCTGCAATTAGTAAAACGCAGTTTTGATGTCAAGGGCAGTCACTGTTACTTCACCTCTGAAATTTAGCTCTTTTGTCAATGTGATTGTAAGGAGGTCAGGAGCTGAATATTCCTAGCGGAATTCAAACTGAGTGTCAGTGAGCAAGTTAGTGCTAAGTGAATGCTACTTTAGAGATTTGTTGATGACATCTTCCATCACTTTACCGATGACCAGAGTAGATCTTTGGAACAGTAATTGACCGGGATATGTTCATCCAGTTCTTTTGTGTGCTGGGCAATTTTATGTAGTGTTGGGTACATGTCAGTGTTGTAGCTGGACTGGAATGGGGGCTTGGTTCGATTAGTTAGCTGGATGGCTCATTTGCATTGCAAAGTGATCCCATACTTACCATGAAGATCCTGCTTTCTCAACCTCACTCCTTGAATACAGTATGGTGACCCTCAGGTTAAGCTTACCACCAGTTGTTTCTCTCTAATAGATCAGCTCTTTGCGCTCTACGACTGTGGCAACTTTGTCTTACTAGCTGTACAAGAAAAAATTAGCAAGAGTTGCAGCAAGTTCTGGAACACGTATCTTCAGTAATTTGCTTCAGATACATCTATGCTCCTACATTATTTGTAATAGTAAAACCTGCCTACTTTTGGCACGAGTGTATGACTCACACCCAAGATTAAAAATCACACAACACCAGGTTATAGTCCAACAAGTATATTTGGAAGTACAAGCTTTCGGAGCACTGCTTCATCAGGTAGCTAGTGGGGCAGGATCATAGAACACAGAATTGACATTAAAGGTTTACAACTGATGCGATATATTGAACAAACCTAGATTGCTGTTAAGTCTTTAATCACTTAGAATGGAGTTGCAGGTTTTGATTAATTAATATGTAAATCCCAGAACTTCTTTCAAATCACATTCCTGAGATAACTTAAGGTTTTATTAAAAAATGGTGACATCTCAACTCAGACACAAAAATAGAAATTGCTGGAAAAGCTCAGCAGATCTGGCAGAGAGAAATCAGAGTTAATGTTTCATATTGAATGACCCTTCCTCACAATTGATGGTAGCTAGGAAATTATTGGTTTATATCCAGAAGATAGGGTTGGGGAGGGGGGTGGTCAGGGGATAAGGAGTTATCAATAGGTGGAGATAGAGCCCAAATTGAGAGATCAGCAGTGGGCAGACAAATGAATGGATAACAATCTGGCTAGGAGGGTGAATATCTATTAAAGAGGACTGTTAGTGGCTAACAATGGATTGTGTGTAATAACAGACTATGTGATAACAAGGTTGGTGTGTAGAGGTTGGGGTACGGACATGGAAGAGCTCAAGCCCTAAAGTGAATGAACTCAGTATTGAGTCTGGAAGGCTGCACGGTCCCCAAGCAGAAAGTGAGGTGCTGTTCTTACAGTTTGAGACAGAGATGCTGGCCATGGAACAGTATGGTGTGTTGCAGGCAACTGGAAGCTCAGGATCTTCTTTGTGAACAGAATTCAAGTGTTCTGCGAAGTAGTCACCCAGTCTATGCTTCATTTCTCCAATGTGAGTAGCGACTGCAGGAGACTAGATTGTGTAAAGTGCAGGCAAAGTGTTGCTTCACCTGGAAGGTGTGCTTGGGCTCTTGGATACTGAGGATTAGATTAGATTAGATTACTTTACAGTGTGGAAACAGGCCCTTCGGCCCAACAAGTCCACACCGACCCGCTGAAGCGCAACCCACCCATACCCCTACATTTACCCCTTACCTAACACTACGGACAATTTAGCATGGCCAATTCACGTGACCTGCACATCTTTGGACTGTGGAAGGAAACCGGAGCACCCAGAGGAAACCCACGCAGACACGGGGAGAATGTGCAAACTCCACACAGTCAGTCGCCTGAGGCGGGAATTGAACCCGGGTCTCTGGCGCTGTGAGGCAGCAGTGCTAACCACTGTGCCACCGTGCCGCATAACTTATAAAATAAGTTAATGGACAGGTGTTACACCTTCTGCAATTGCATTGGAAGGTGCTATGAGGCTGTTTGGGCAGGGGTGGGGGGGTGGAGCGTTATAGGACTGAAGGCAGAGTGGACCAGGATATCCTGGAGGGAACGGCCCTTATGAAGACTGACAAGGAAGGGGAGGTAATATGTATCTGGTGATGGAGGTGGTGAAAATGGTTTCTAATAATGCTAGTGAGATGGTCAGTAAGGACAACGGGGACCCGATCGCTGTTGCGTGAGGGAAGAGACGGAGTGAGGGCAGAAATGCAGGAGATGGGTCAGATTTGTCTGATATCACCATTCCTTCACTGTCTCTGGGTCAAAATCCCAGAAATTTCTTTTTAAAAGCACTTTGGGTGTACCTAAGCCCATGGACTGCATGGTTCAAAAAGGCAGCTCATCATCATTCTCTCAAAAGCAATTAAGAGTGGGCAGCAATTGCTGTCTTCGTGAGAGATACACTCACCCTGTTAATGAGTAAAAACTTAAGAGTAATGGAAGGTAAGCAGGTAATTGAGATTTTGTGGGTAGCATTAAGAAATAGGATGGATGTGACAGTATTATGTGAAGGCATTTGTCTGTGATATGGTAGCTATTATTTATCCAGAGATTAGGCAAGCATGTTGTCAAGACAGATGGTTGTAATGGCTCATTTTCACTTTTATATGAATAGAGAAAAGCAAGCCAACAGTATTCAGAAAGGCTGATATCTTGGTTTTGTTGGGAATAATTTTATTTGAAACAATGGATTGAATGTTCATACTGGGATGAAAGAAAGTTCTAAGGTGTGTGTTACTGAGAGACACGGTGCTAAGTGTTGTATAAGTTTTCATACACATTGCTGCCTGTTAGAGTTGGCATAAACTGGAGATTTTCAGATTGGCAAAATGTAACAAGTGGAATACCAGGGGGATCAGTGCAAAGCCTCAACTATTTAAATCTGTGTCAATTAATTGGATGAAAAGATGGAGTGATTAGTTGCTAAATACACCAATGACACAAAAGGTAGGAAAGTAATTTATGAAGAGGATGTAAGGAGTCTACTAGGGATGAAGATATGTTAAGTGAGTGGAGAAATATTTGGCAGGTGGAGCATAATATATAAATGTGAACTTGTTTACTTCAGTAGGAAGAATAGAAATGCAGCAGGGTTGACCACAATGGGTCTGTATACATTGGCGATTAGGAGAATGAGAAGTTATTCAAATGGAGAGCAGTTGTACAAGTTGGTGATACAGGGAGATCTAGGTGTCCTGGTACATGAATCACAAAATGTTCATATGCAGATACTTGCAAATGATTATGAAATGGAGTCGTATTCTTTGTAGCAACAGGATTGGAATTTAAAGGTAGGGATTTTTTTTAATCACAGTTGTATAGATCATTAGTGAGATCACATCTGGAGTATTGTGTAGAATTTTAATCTACTTCTTTAAGAAATTACACAGTTGCAGTGGAAGCAGCTCGGAGGAGGTTCACTCAATTGATTCTTTGGATGAAGGAGTTATTCTTCTAAATGAATTGTTGCACAGGTCGGGCTTGTTTTCACTGGAGAATAGAGGAATGAGAAATTATCTTACTGAAACATAATTCATAGAGGGCTGGACAGGGTGGATGCTGAAATTATTTCTCCTCTCATGGGAGAGACTAGAATGAGGGGTCTCAGCTTAAAATAAATGGAGACATGATTTTATGAAATGACAGAGTAGCCTTTAAGGGGCTGAATGGCCAGTTTCCTAATTTATATATTCATCTATAAACAAGGGAAAAAATAGATCAGTTCGGCTGATGTTTGCTTCTGGAAAATTACTAGATTTCATTAAGGATGGGATGACTAAGTAGCTTAGATATTTTCAGCAAATCATAGAAAGCAAGAATGGTTTTGTAAAGGATAGACCATGCCTGATTAATTCAAGTGATTAAAGTCATATGTGGGGACTTCCGATGGATGTTATTCAAAAGGTTTTTCAAAAAACATTTGATGAAATCCCTTTTGGTAAACTGTCAGCTATGGTTGAATCTTAGTGAATTGAATGAAAATTATTGGGAAAATGGGAGAAGGCTATGACAAATTTTCAAAGAGGGCAAATATGACATCATCCATTTTGCACCTAAAAGAGATAGAGCAGGGTACAGGATATTCTTAAACACAAAGAAACTAGAAACTGTGATGTCTGAATGGACTTGGAGGAACTCATGCACATAGGTCATTACACTGATAGATGTACACAAAATAATCAAGAAGGTTAATGGAATGTTGGCCTTTGTATCTCAGGGCATAAAATATAAGAGGGGAGAAATCAGGTTTCTTCAGGTTTGCAAAGTCCAGCTTGGAGCACATGTGACATTCTGTGAGTCACTCTGGCCACCATGCGTGAGGCAGAATATATTCCACTAGAGGCAGAATAACACATATTTACCAGCATGAACATTAAGATATACACGATAAATAGAGCTTAAACAAAGAAACACTTTATTCTCTCAGAATTTAAAAGGGGTGATTAATGGACGTTTGTGAGATATTAAGTGGAACAGATTGGGTAGATTGGAAGAAACCGTGGAGAGAATCATACTTTAAAAACATTGCTGGGTCCCAATTCAGACTTACTAATAACCCACACCCCCCAATGCGAACTGCATCTTTGCAGATGGTGGGCTGGTTCCATTGCTACAGGTTGAATCAGAAGGTTTAAAATCCTTGGAAGGCTGGCAGTCTTTCTGACAGAGGTGAGTGTTGCTGCCGCAGTTCCATTTAAAAAAAAACATGGCTGCAGCTACTAATCCACCATTACAGAGGAAAACCCACCAGCCTGTAGATCCATGTAGCTCTGATGGGATGCAAAATATTGGAAGCCTTGTGAACCATTCACATTTCCCCAAGCAGCCAGCTGCTGACAGGCCATCTCCAGATTCCTGTTAGGCTTCACCCTTAGTTGTAGAAGTGAAGGTTTTCCCATTCCATCTAAAAGTAAACACTTGCTTATTCATTTTGGCTACCGCTGTGCTGATATCTCTCACTGCCTTTCACTCTCTCCGCAGTGAAAGGCACTGCAGGTTGGATTGTTGCCCTGGTGTCCAGTGTTTGTTTGTCAGTAAGACTAGGGGGTCACACCTTGAAAATCAGATTTATATTCTTTGAGAATAAAATGAGGAAGCACTTACTCATTAAAGAAAATGTGTGGCAATTGTTTGGAAACCTCTTCTGCAAAGAGCAATGGATGCTAAATCAGATTTATGTAGGAACAGACTTGAGAGGGTGAAAGTTTTATTTTAATGACCTTGGCAGGCTAAATGCTGAGATTATTTTTTTCTCTGGCAAGGGAATCTGGTAGTGGTAGTCAAAGTTTTAAAATAAAGTGTTCACCATTTCAGATAGAAGTGAGGAAAACCATATTGACTTCATCAGTTCTATGTCCCCAGAATTCTTTACCCTGAAATGCTGTGAATGTTCAGTCATTAAATATTGCCAAGACAGAGATGGATAGATATTTCAAGACAAAGGAAAGTGAAGGGAGTGCATAAAAGTGTGGGTAAAGGAAAAGATTAGTCATAGAAATGCTCAAAGGGTCAAATGGCCTATTCCTGCTCCTAGTTCTTATTGTCCCTCTGGGGAACTAATGAACAGATGCCATTACAGAAAGGTGTCACCAATATCTGGGTGCAAGAGGCCGTCAATTCAAGTTTTCACTGTGTCACTTCATTAATTCTAAACATAATGTGAACTCAAGTCCCATAATGTGATTCAACTGTGTAAGTTATTTGATTGATTTGCTTTCAACTTCAGCTTAACCTGATTGAATTGTAGAGGCATATGAATATTTATAGAGGTATATTTCCCATAACGTGGTGCAATATTGCAAAAAGCTGGTGGAAAGTATATGAGAAGCATAGAAAATGCACTTATGATAATATTGGTTCAAATGGCTAACATTTGCTGAAAGCTAGGCATTAAAATTTTATCAGAGAAGGGCTTATTTTCTCATTACATATTTTTGAATCGACATTTACTTCAAATAATATTTTGAACTACTGTACAAGTGCTGCACTAAATGGATATGATTCTACAACCACAATAATAGATTTGGCTGTCTGTAATCAATTCAATTTGTTGCTAAATCCCAGAATTTTTTTTTACATATTTGACATTTTCCAGGCTTCTGCTTATCCATGTTTGTGAATGTTTGGCCTTAAGCTTTACAAAAGAAAATTATTTCCTCAACATGACATCTAAGCTACATAAAGTAACTACTTGAAATGAAAGTTGTGAAGAAGGGGAATAAAATGGGGAATATACTTTCATGGGAGGAAAGGGTGAGTATGTTCCAGGGAGAATTTCAATATTCAATTTGAAATGGAATGTCTGTGCATTGGAATCTAATAACTTCTCAGTGCCAATTGAATGGTTCCCTCTAGGCACAGTTGTATTGAACTTGAGGGTAATGTGTTTATTGATAAAAATAATATGCACAGAATCATTTTCAATAATTATTTTCCTGAATTGATTGAAGTAATTTGTACAAAATCAATAATTTGAGAAGTTCATCATTTATTTCCCCTTTTAAATGTGCAGAGAAGCGTAGGAACAGCAGAAAGCTATTCAATCCATTGAGCCTGCCTTGTCCTTCAATATGATCATGGCATATCAAACATTTCAGTGCCTTTTACTTCCATCGTCCCCATAGTCATGTGCACCACTGGAAATCAGAAATTTATCAATCTCTTCCTTCAAATACTCAAAGACAGAGCCTATCAGTCCTCAGTGGTGGAATATTACAAAGTAATTGTGCCTCCTGCACCCCAAGTTTTAGATTCCTCAACTAGGGGAAACATCTTACATCTCTAACCTGTCTATCTATTTAATTATTTTGTAGGTTTTGATGACATCACTTCTAATCCTTTAAAACTCTTTGCTCAGTTTACCTAATCTTTCTCCATAGAATGGTTTCAACACTCTGGGAACAAGTGTTGTCAACCTTTGATGGACTCCCTTTATGCTAGTAATATCTTTCTTGAAATAAGGAGACCAAAACTGCACACATTACTCCAGATACAATCTAACCAAGCACTTATGCAATTAAAGCAAGATGTCACTATTACCGTACTCAAATGTCCTAGTGATAAAGGCTAACATTCTGTTAGTCTTCCTAATAGCTTGCTGCACTTGCATGTTACCCTTAAGTGTCTAATTGACAAAGACACCTAGATCTCTTTGTATATCTACACTTGCCAAGCTCTTGCGATTTAAGGAATACTCTGCACAGCTGTTCCTCCTACCAAAGTGGATAACCTCACTTTTCCATTATTGGAAAGTAACATATTCCATTATGTTATTCCATTTGCCATGATCTTTCCCATTCACTAAGCCTGTCCAAAAGCTCATGAAGTAGAGTCATAGAGTCATAGAGATGCACAGCATGGAAACAGACCCTTCGGTCCAACCTGCCAGCACCCGGCCGATATCCCTCCAAACCCTTCCTATTCATATACCCACCTAAATGCCTCTTAAATGTTACATTTGTACCAGCCTCCACCACATCCTCTGGCAGCTCATTCCATATACGTACCACTCTCTTGTGTAAAGGTTGCCCCTGAGGTCTCTTTTATATCTTTCCCCTTTCACCCTAAACCTAGCCCTCTAGTTCTGGACTCCCCCAACCCAGGGAAAAGACTTTGTCTATTTATCCTATACATGCCCCTCATCATTTTGTAAGCCTCCATAAGGTCACCCCCTCAGCTTCCGACGCTCCGGGGGAACAGCCCCAGCCTGTTCAGCCTCTTCCTATAGCTCAAATCCTCCAACCCTGGCGACATCCTTGTAAATCTTTTCTGAACCCTTTCAAGTTTCACAACATCTTTCCGATAGGAAGGAGACCAGAATTGCACGCAATATTCCAACAGTGGCCTAACCAATGTCCTGTACAGTTGCACCATGACCTCCCAACTCCTGTACTCAATACTCTGACCAATAAAGGAAGTAGCTTTACATCTTCCTCGCAACACATATTCCCACTTAGTTTGTATTATCCACAATTATAGAAGTGTTACATTTGATCTCTACATCCAAAACACAGATACATGTTGTGAACAATGGGACCTCAATTACTGATCCCTGTAGAACTACTCTGAAGATATTTGGCCAAGGCGAGAATGATCCATTTATTCCTATTCTGATATCTTCTGTTAGTCAATGGATAATCCATACAGGGTACATTATTCCTATCCCAGGTGCT
The DNA here is from genome assembly GCF_004010195.1 of Chiloscyllium plagiosum. NCBI lineage: Eukaryota > Metazoa > Chordata > Chondrichthyes > Orectolobiformes > Hemiscylliidae > Chiloscyllium > Chiloscyllium plagiosum. The sequence goes on from NC_057715.1 coordinate 42,818,489, forward strand.
TTAATCATTCTAACCAGCCTTTTCGATGGAGCTTAATCAAAAACTTTATGAAATCTAAGTAGACTACTTTCATTGGCTTGCCTTTATCAGATAAGTTACTTATAGCCTCAGAAGAAACTTGTACAAGTTAATAGAAACATAGAAAATAAGAGGCCATGTAGTTCTTGAGTCCATTCTGCCATTCAACATGATTATGACTGATCATTCAACTCAGTACCCACTTCCCACATTCTCCCCTTACCATTTGATCCCTTTCGCCCTAAAAACTATAATTCTAACTCCTTCTTGAAAACATTCAAAGTTTTGGCCTCAATCCCTTTCTATGGAAGAGTATTCCACAGAACTACCATTCTCATCTCAGTGCTAAATGGCCAATCCCATATCCTTAGACTGTTTCTGGACTTCCTGGTCATCAGCAACATCCTTCCTGCATTTACCATGTCTAGTCCTATTAGAATTTTATGGGTTCCTATGAGATCCCCCCCCCCTTCTTTTAAACTTCTGTGGATATAGTCTGAATTGATCCAACAAACTAAAAGAACAAGAATGCTGGAAATCAGAAAAAAAACACATCCAGTTAGATCCCATCTACCACCCCCTGAGAAAAATAACAGAAAATGACATCAACACAGGAAATGACATCAACATAGGAAATGACATCACCAACCCAAAGAAACCCAAACATATAAATTGAAAGCAGGAATCATCAGCAATGTTTCACCTGAGGCCCATTGACGATGTTACCAAGCAAGGTTATGAAACATCTGGAAATGAACCTTCCAGCTCAGTGAGCAAACCTATATCCAGAACCTCAACCTGAGCTACAAATCTTCTCAAAACTCATCAGAAATAAAATGAAGAAATTGCTGGAAAAACTGAGCAGGTCTGGCAGCATCTGTGGAAAGAAAGCAGAGTTAACATTTCAGGTCATCAGTCTTATCATCACATAGCCTACTTACCAGACACAAACCATCGTCAAAAGGTGTGGCGCTAGATAGGCACAGCAGGTCAGGCAAGATTCGAGGAGAGTCGATGGTTCAGGCATCAGCCTTTCATTGCTGATGAAGGGCTTATGCCCAAAACGTCAACGCTGCTGCTTCTCGGATGCTGCCTGACCTGCTGTGCTTTTCCAGTGCTACACTTTTTGACTCTGACTCTCCAGCATCTGCAGTCCTCACTTTCTCTCAGACACAATCCATTGTCAGCCATTAGCATTAACTTTCCAAGGCTGATCTTTACCCACTCCTTTGTCTGTCCAACTGTATTTCTCCCCATTTGTGCTCTATCTGTATCTATTATTTACTCCTCCCTTCTCCCCCCACCACATTGTCTGCATAAATATCACTTTTTTTCTGGCTACTATCAGTTCTGAAGAAGGATCACTGACCCTGAAATGTTAACTCTGCTTTCTCTCCTCAGATGCTGCCAGACTTGCTGAGTTCTTCCATCAATTTCTGTTTTAGTTCCTAACTGATCCAATCTCTCTTCAGATGTCCTACCATCCCAGGATTCAGATGGGTAAACTTTTGTTGTGCTCCTCTCATAACCAGAATATTCTTCCTCAGATAAGGTAACCAAACTGCACACAAATTATCAAATACAATTTTTCCATTGGCAGAGCTATACAAATTTGTGCTGATTGTCTGTGCGTCCTTCAGATCATTATTACCCAGGCATCTATTTATAAAATCCTTTATATTAGATTTTAGCATTTTCCTTACTAGTGATGTAAGTCAGTCAGTATAAATTTGCATAGCTTTGTCAAGGGGCATCGTATTTGATCATTTGAACGCAGTTTTGATCAATTTTCATCAGTAAGGAAAATGCATAGAATAAGTGCAGCGAAGATTCATCAGTGAAGGTTGATCCTTGGGATTGGAAGTTTGTCTTATGAGAAGAGATTGGGATACCTGGGCCTGTATTGTATGAAATTTGGAAGAATGAGTGAGCATCTCATTGAAATGTATAGAAGTCTAACAGGCTGAAAAAATCTGGATGCAGAAATGATTTTCCCATTGCTGGGGTTTCCAGAACAAGCACTCGCCTTCTTAGGTTAAGGGGTAGGCCGTTTCGGACTGACGTGAGAAATTTCTTCAAACCTGTGAAGGTCTCAATCACAGAAGACTATGGAGGCCAAATTACTGAATATGTTTAAGAAAGAAATGCGTGGATTTCTAGAAGCTAAAAATGTCATGCGGAATGTGGAGAGAGCAGGGTTATGGCATTGAGATAAAGAGTCAGCTATGATCATGTTGAATTGTGTCGCAGGTTCAATTGGCCAAATGATCATCTCCGATATTCTCGCTTTCTACATTGACCTCAAATATTCTCTTGATTAATTGAAAAGGCTTACTGTCACTTGTGGGTTATACCAAGCCAGCATTGAGCAAAATGACTCGGGTGTGAGATGATGTCAACAAACAGGTACAAAGGCCAGCAGTGTGAAATCGCAGGCCTGGTGCTACTATTCTCACTCTTTATATTAGAGTGCAATTTTTGCTTTTATTGTCCAATGTTTATGATGAAAATATTACACCAGGACATATCAGTCTGCATTTCTAGTCTGCATTTATTTTTCATCTTAGTTTCTTTCTTTTATATTTGTAATATACACAATTATATATCCATGAATATGCTAAAATGAATGTTTCATTAAACAATGAAATGACTTATTATTTGAAATGTAATTGAGCTATTTTCATCACTCTTGAGGCTATGCAGTGGACTAACTTTGAAAATAGTCAGTTTTGAAGGTGAGTTACCAGACTCGAAATGGTAACTCTGCTTTACGTCCACAGATTTCTTTCTGTCCACCAGCAATTTCTGTTTTTGTTTGAAAATAATTAGCTAGTCACATTTTAGAGTTTCATTTTTTAAAAAAAGTCAGTGAAATGAAGGAACTTTGATAATACATTGTATTATCTTATGCCAATATCAACTGCACACAGAGGAACCCATGTACCTTTGCATTGTTTCTGGGTCAGTTCCAGAGAGTGATGTGCTTGTCAGTCAATCTGTCTGATTAGAAAAGCGGATGAGACTGCACATTTGTGGGAACCTGAAGTCAAATTTCTTTCTTTTATTAATGAACATTGAAATCCTAAGAGCATGAGAGCTGTTCTCCCTTTTTACTTCAAATTTATTTAATAATTAGGATTAAAAAATATTAAAGGACATAATCTAGCCTTGTTGGTGGCTTGTTGAAGTAGTTTAAAAGCACACCCAGTCAGTGCAATCAGTAAAAACATGGAATCTATATGGTATGTTTGGCATGTTTATTTGAGGCATACTGGTTTCTCTCTGTCAGCACCAAGTTTGTTAACTGGGAAAAGGATGCCACGTGATATAGCATAATGATCCTTGTGGAGCCAGTTTATTTTAAAGTAAAAAAAAAACCTGGTTTACTTCACTCTCTGATAAAATAATAGACTAAATGTTTGACTTTGTAAGTGTAGCATCATAAGGTACATTAGAAAATATGGAAAATTCTCTTTTAAATATGGAAACCATTCTTGCACTGCAGATGAACAATGGATGCCCATGGTTTCATTTCCTGCTTTATATTTAATTATTATTTGAATCTCTACCATTTTACCATTTTTACTAAATGCATTATTACTGGGAATGATTTTAGACTTACTGCCATCTTTACTGGTTTAGATACTTAAAAAAAAACATGCAGTAAACTTAAGGAGCATATGTGCTCAATTAAGTAGATTAGTTCTGTCCTATTTTTAACACAGAGCATTTTTATGTTTGGTCTCTGATGTTCTTGAAGTAATCATCAGGAAAGGAGACAGACGCCGTTGAGAAATGTAGATGAACAGTTACTTCTGCAAAATAATACAGTTTCCACTACATTGTATTTACAATTTATATCGCTTCAGATAAAATGTAGTTGTGTTATAAAAAATAAACTGGATCCTGTGGTGAGGGTAAAGCAATAACACTCATTCTTAACTGCAAATTGAGTTTCCTATAAAGGTCTCTCGATCTCTGGTATGGGTTTCTGATTAAGAGTCACCAGATTCAAAAGATTAACTTTGCTTTCTCCCCACAGATGCTGTCAGAGTTGCTAAGTTTCACTAGCAATTTCCCTTTTTGCTTAAGATTTCCAACATTTGCAATTCTTAGTTTTAATTCAGGAAATTGCAATATTCTAACCACCTCTGCTTGCCTGATTCCCAAACTCCTGCATTTTTTGCTACTGTACAGGCTATACTATGACTTCAGAATAATACAGGAAAATAAAAACAGGAAGTTAATTCAGTCTTTGGGGACAATGTAAATCCATCAATAGTGAATCAGATTTAAACATCACCTGATTTTCCATGCCAATTAAATCAGTTTATAGGAGGAGATTTTTTTTCGGTACCCGGCATCAATTAAGGCCATTACTCAACATGAGACATATACAGTGCTGGTGGTAATGCAAAAACAAAATCTCCCACCCCACCTCCACATTGTACTACTGGTAGCTACTCCTGCGAGCGAGATCTACTGTCAGGGTATGCCGTGCTCATCTGTCTTGCACCATCCTCATACATTCCCTGTCACTCATCTATGACCGCTTTGTGACACCTGTCATCCAACTACACTGAGGTCAACATCTCTCTCTCTGCTGCCCTTTTTTTCACCCTCCAGAGGAGATGTGTATAGTTTTTCAGCTTTGACCATTTGACCAGAGTACTGACATTTTTTTTTAACAGTGAGATCAAGAAAGCATGTAACTTGAGCTAAAAGACTAAATAAACAATCAGGGGAGTTAAATAATGAAATTTTTAGAGTTGAACTTTTGCTATATATGGAAAGACAAACTAGGGACCACAATCAGATTTCAGTATGGAGGAATAGTTCCAAATCAGGAAAAGTTTGGATTAATTTGTGGCAGTCCAGATTTTTAGAGTTGGAAAATAGTCTTTTAACTGTTTAGTTCTTCAAATAGACAAATATGAAATGTCACGAAAGTAGCTAGGATCTGTGGATCTTAGGGAGTCAGGCTCCCGGACTCGTTCCTGATGAAGGGCTCCTGCCCGAAATGTTGATTTTCCTGCTCCTCGGATGCTGCCTGACCTGCTGTGCTTTTCTATGACCACTCTAATCTTGTTTCTGATCTCTAGCATCTGCAGTCCTCACTTTCACCTAAGAAGGACTATGGCAGATCTACACATTATGTTGTGGCAATACATTTGCGGTATGTCAGAAAAATTAGTCTCATTATCAAAAGCTATTAATAATCAAGCCACAATTAGTTGCACTCTCCATCAGGATAAAAGATCACATTTCACAGAATGTGGTCATCCAAGTTGCAGTACTAGACGAGTGTTGCCTCATTGAAATTGTTGATTAGAGACAGGCCTGGCTACAACAATATTATTTTAATCAGGGGCATTAATTTTAGATGAACACCCATCATCAACAGAATACGGGTAAATGTATTTCACAGTACATTGCTATGACCTCAGCTGATGATACTTTTGGACAAGGCAGTCCTCAAGAATGAAACACAGCTTGACAGACTACTTTTTTCTGCAGTTTGATTGTTGGGGTGACCAGCCACTGAACAATGAAGCTGCCAATGATCTTTCTACAAAACAAGTGTATAATAAAAAAGAAAAATTACAGCTTAGAAAAGTCCTAACATAAACAGCAAAAGTGATCAGCTCATTCATTCCCTAGCAATATCATTTCCAGACACTCAACCCCACTGAAGCATCACTGTTACCTTAACTCTTTTATCTCTTAATTAACTAATGAGGTTGCAGGTATTTCCTTTTTCTGACTTACTTTTCAAATATGACATGTGATTCTCTCAACCCACCCTTCCCACCTGGAACTTTCCCCTGCCACTGCAGGAATTGCAAAACTTGTGCCCACACCTCCCCCCTAACCTCCATCCAAGGCCCCTTCCACACCTATCAATGTTTCACCTACACTTCCACAAATGTCATTTATTGTATCCGTTGCTCTCCTTTTCATTAAGGAGACTGGACACCTTCGTGAAGAGCGCTTTAGAGAACACATCCGGAACACCCACACCAATCAACCCCACCGCCCTGTAGCTGAACATTTCAACTCCCCCTCCCACTCTGCCGAGGACATGCAAGTCCTGGGCCTCCTCCATTGCCACTCCCTCACCACCCAACGCCTGGTGGAAGAACGCCTCATCTGCTGCCTCAGAACACTTCCACTCCAGAGCAGCAATGTGGATTTCACCAGTTTCCTCATTTCCCCTCCCCCCACCTTACCCCAGTTCCAACCTTCCATCTCAGCATCATCCTCATGACCTGTCCTACCTGCCAATCTTCCTTTCCACCTATCCGTTCCACCATCCTCTTTGACCTATCACCTTTATCCCCGCCCCCATTCACCTATTGTACTCTTGGCTACTTTCTCCCCAGCCCCACACCGCCACCGATTTATCTCTCCACCCCGGAGGCTCCCTGACCCATTCCTGATAAAGCACTCCTTCACGAAATGTCGATTTTCCTGCTCCTCGGATGCTGCCTGACCTGCTGTGCTTTTCTAGCACCACTCTAATCATAGTCCTTCTTAGCACAAGGCTGTCCAAACTGTGGTTTGTGACTCAATTGGAAGTTGCGTGATGTAATTTTGGGATCATGGGCTCTGAGACAGCAATGGTGGGTAGAAAGTTAGACAGCTTTCTAATAGCTGTGTAGCCCCTTTAAATTCTTGTTGGCAGAGCCTAATAGTTTGCTGTCTGAGCTGATTTATGCTGCCCGTGAAAGGGGAGGTTCATTTTTTCTTGGAGAAGTCCCACCCTGTCATCAACTTTGTTCATGCCCATTGTCCACCCTTACTGCCCCTCCCATACCAGTGAACAACTGAAGCCTTCCTTGTTCATCAGCTCTCATTTCTTCTCCAAGTTTCACTTTGGGCTCTCAGAAAGTCTGAGGCATTCACATTGTGTCACAGTGGCAAAACGTTTTTAAATGCTTAACAAGATTACAAGGAGCAGCTGCATTACAATCCTTTGTGCCTTAATTAATTAAAAAAAAATAGACTGTGCCAGCTATATGATCTTCACTGTTATCAAAAAATATTCTCCTGATGGACTGCATTTAATGCTAAACTTCTTCTAAGTTTAAATTTACGGTTCTTCGGAAGAGCACAACTCAAGATTGAGCTCTTTACTCCAGCTGGAGTTATGATTGTTTGAAACAGATGTTTTATTGATGTGTTTGAAAATTATTCATCTTCTGTAACCAATTCATTATCTATCATTATGAGGCATGGGGGGGGCCTCAGCAGCAGACTGGAGAAATGGTAGAAGATACATGTTGATTAACTCAGGGAAGACCCACTGCAGCATGGGCAAATGAGTAACTGGGCAGGTAGATGAGTAAGTCAGTGAATGAGCACTCCGTTTGGAGTGGTGAGGTGGCCATCCGAGTATGTCAGGTAGAGTTGGAGTGGTTGCAAGAGAAGATTCAGGTTGGGTTGAATGGAGAGGATGGGTGGCTAATCAAGTTGGATCAGGTAGTAATGATGGGAGATAGAGAGCTGGTTTGGGGAGTGAGCTGGTTCTGATCAGCTGGTAGCGCAGTCAAAATGGGGGAAGGATAGGAATTTTGAGGATAGTCAGATTGAGTTGTGGGGAGAGAGAACCAAGTTGAATCTGTGGGACCAGGAAAGGATGACTGGGGAGTCAACTGTGGTGCTGCCCTTCAGTTATTCTTGTTAATGACCGAGGTGGACCAATATTAACCAACTTATGCCTCCAGGTTAATTTGCAGGCAAGTTCTGAGTACCTGACTGAACCTCTAACACTGAACTCAGTCTCTTAGATAAACACAGACATTCACCGGCAGAACAAAACAGCCCATTGGGAGTTTAACAAGTGTTTATGTCAGCACTTCTGTGGGGTTCTGATGAACATCTGTCAAATTGAATTCCAGGTTTTAAAATATGAATACCAGAGGACAAGGAGAATCATACTGTTTGAAAGAGCTATCCAATTATTCTCAGTCCTCCACCTCAATCCCGTATTCTTGAAAGCTTCTCCTTTTTGGTTATTTGCTGACGTCCATTTTGGAAGTTGCAATTGAATTGGCTTCCCCCATCCTTCCAGGTGGTGTCTTTCAGGTCAGAAGAGCTAGCTGCGTAAAAGAAACTCTGCTAATCTCTTCTTTGGCTCTTTTGCAAATCACCTGAAGCCTTTCATCCTTGATCACTCAGTCAATCCTAGCAAAGACAATTTCTCCTTTACTAACTCAATTAGAACCTGCCTGTGACTTTGCATACCTTGACTCTCCCCTTAATCGTCTCTTATAAAGGCATAGTTGTACAGTACAGAAACAGAGCCTCAATCTCAGCTTCTTGAGTCCCCCGCTATACCTGAGCCCCTTCATCAAAGTATCATTCTGGTACACTTCTTCTGCACCCTGTGAAGTCTTGACATTCTTTGTCAAGCGTGATTGAAGAATTGAAACCTACTAAATTATTCATAAAGGTTTAGCATAACCATGTTGCTTTTGAATATTATTTCTTTTATGAAAAATGAAGACTCTGCTTTTTGCAAAGCCTTTTCCACATGTCCAGACAGCCTTTAGATTTCTGTATTCCTGCTGCCACTTGAAAATTATGTGCCAGTGTCAAACATAATTGTTATAAACTACACAGTTAAGATCCCATACACTTTAGCAGCCATTGAAATAATATGTCCTGCCTTTCCATGTAAAACTGAAGCAAAAGTGAAAGTCAACCTAGTCCCAAAGGATCATAGGTTGCTTTCCTTTTGATAGAGGTGAGCTTAATCTGAGTGTCATCGTATCTCAGGAGAAAGTGATGCTGGAGATCAGAGTCAAGAGTGTGGCGCTGGAAAAGCACAGCAGGTCAGGCAGCATCCGAGGAGTAAGAGAATCGACGTTTCAGGCATAAGCCCTTCATCAGGAAGGACCTATGCTCGAAACACGATTCTCCTGCTCCTCGGATGCTGCCTTACCTGCTGTGCTTTACTAGGACCTCACTCACGTCATCATATCTCAGGCAAGGTTTAGAAAATGGGGCCTTTGTGGTGTCCTAAAGAATTTCATTGAATATTTATGGAAGATGGATGCCAGACCTGAAAATATTAGGAGTTGATGATACATTTGTTTCAAATAATGGGTCTTGAGATCTCAAAGAGATGAAGAATACACTTAAGACCATAAGACCATAAAACATAGGAAGTAAGGCCATTCAGCCCATCGAGTCCACTCTGCCATTTAATCATGGCTGATGGGCATTTCAACTCCATTTAGGCGTGAAACTGGACACAGAGAGTACTGGAGAAACCTGACAGATCTGGCACCATCTGTGGTCAAAGAAATGGAGTTAACATTTTGAGTCCAATTGAGTTAGTTTCTGTCCCTACAAATGCTGTCAGACCTGTTGAGTTTCATCAACATTTTCTGTTTGTTTCAGATTTCCAGCATCTGCAACGTTTTGGTTTCATTTTAGGTGCAAATTGGAAAATGTGACCAGAATAAGCAGCCTGAAGGTTGCTGGAAGTTGAGCCACAGGACTGATCTTGTAAAATTAACCAGTTTTATTTGTAGTGGTGCACAGCAAATAGAACCTTACAACATTCAGCTGGCTCTGACATTGGCGCTCAAGGCTGGTCCTCTCTGATTTAATGGAAAATAGAGGAGTAAAAAGTGAATTGATCTTTTTTGGTGGCATGCAGCAGTTCCTTTTGTTTCCATAGATTCAGAAAACCATTGCACACTCAAGCTTATAAATATTGAGCAGGGCTTTAGAACAAATTTAAAAATCACACAGCACCAGGTTATAGTCCAACAGGTTTAATTGGAAGCATAAATGCAATTAAACCTGTTGGATTCTAACCTGGTGTTGTGTGATTTTTAACTTTGTACACCCCAGTTCAACACTGGCATCTCCAAATTTAGAACGAATGGTTGGTTCTAATTAGTAAATCCAAATTTTCTTATCCACTGTTCACTTTGAGGTCCCCACTCAAATAAAACAGACCTGGAGTTGTAATATCTGAAAAACAGCATTAGCTATTATCAGAAAACAATACTTCTACTACAGCTTTATTTTCCACAAAACGTAATTTTAGCAATACTAATAATGGGAAAAATATAGAATTCTTAATGACTTGAGGTTTTTGAGAATCTGAAAATCAATCATAAACCTCAACCTGTAAACCTGATTTTAAAGAACATATAGTGGCATTCACATGGTGGTGAGTTTAAAATTGATGTTGTATATTAGGAACAGGGACCAAATACCATTCATTAACAAGAAATCTGTAAGGTAAGTGAAACAAAGTAGGCACTGTAAGAATAAAGTCAGACTGATTGTTTTTTTGCCATGTTCCATGGAATAATGATCATTCATGACATCTTTAGTCCCCATGAGATTAGTTGTCAAGTGATTGGATTTTTAAGTATGGTTGAAAAGTGATCTGTAATTAGCCAAAACAAAAATAGTTATTTTTCATTTCTCATGATGAGTCATTGGATCAAGGGGGCATTTTATGTTAGATTACGATGGTTGTATACTTAGTCATCTGGATTTTATACATGATTTCATTCATGAGAGCACTTATGCATTGAACAGGAATGCAATCGACCCCCAGTAAATAAATGAAAGACAGTGATGCTTTATAATTCACTATCCACAACATATTCAAAATTAGATTAACTAGTCATTATTTTTGTTCCTGTTTGAGCAATCTTGTATGCCATCTTGCTGCTGCATTGGCGGTACAACATCCTTAATTGCACTTCAGAAATAAGTTGTTGGATGTGCATTTAAAAAAAAATGTAATGAAGTTTAAAGGTACTAAATAAGTAAACACAAGTTTAGTCTTTTCCTCCATTTCTTTGTTTCCGCAAGCTATTCATAGTTTTTGAAATTGATTTGAATCCTAGCCACAGAGTGAATTTAATAAGATTTTAAATTATTGATTTCACGTAAAGCATAACAAATTATATTTGATTCATCAAAAGAATTAAGGTAGGAGAAGGTAGTACTATTTAAGACTAGATACCAGTAATAGTCTTAAAGGGAATCTACACAAGTAAAAGAAAAATGTTGTTGTACCTTTGAGCTGAATTTTAACAGAAACCAGCCAAGAGTCAATTTTAGCAAGTTTTGTGGAGAGTTTTAATCAGTGAGCCTGCATGTGATTTCTCATGCTATTTTCCAAAACTCATATGATTAGCCATGCACCATGCCGTTATGGTGCTCCTCTTGTTGTATCTTCCCTCTTGGTGCAGGCAGACGTATTCAATGCTGCTGGGATACCCTGGGGTTCTTGATTCCAATGCAATGTTTAAAACATTGTTGTTCACCAGGTTAAGCACTGTCAGTCCAGAGTTGTCACAAGAATTACCTGGACATCTTATGTGATGGAAACTGGCACCCCACTTTTCGGATGGGGACTCTGAAGTCGTGATGGATGGGTAGTACAACAGAGGTCATCTTCTTCCCTGTGAACCTGCAGAGAAAACCATGCTAAAAGACACCTGTCTGAGGTTGCCACCAGAGTCAACACTGTTTCCACAGTCTGAAGGAATGCTTAATACTATTGCAAGATCTCTCCCCTGCCAGACTAAATGCTACCATCTTTTCTCTGCTACTGCATCCACCTTCCATCCATCTCGTTCTCTCTCTCTCTCTTGATTGTATGTGATATCTTCCTTCACTCTTCCTTCTTTCGCACTGTCTCTGTCTCTTTCACACACACTCACTCACTCACTCTGTCACTCAGGATACCTCACCACTTTCTTCCCATCTGCACCAGCACTAAGAGCTGTGCCAGCCAACTTCATCTCATTCAATGCCTCCCTTTTTTTCCCCAAGAGAAAGTAGCCCACAGTAGGACAGAAAGAGACAAGACAAATGGTATGGTACTGTCATTTGTTTCCTTATCCCCTATGAAGAGAGGATCCCTAGCCAGTTATCATTACTGTTGTAATACTGAAATGTCCATGTCTCAGCAGCCAAGTCATTGTTATGCTGCTTTTCTATTATTGCCACTGTGAATGTAATTTAACATGACTATCCTTGCAGTGCATCCTCTCTTTTGTCTCCTACTGGCGCCAGTGAAATCTGCACAGCCTCCACTGTTAAGACAACAACCCCACAAGGATCTTCTTCACTGCGAGGAAGAAGCCACAGATTTCTCAGAAAATGCAGTGTTAAGACTGCTTCCTGGATCCTCCACCAGCTAGGTTAGAGTTAGTGAACATATCACTGCCATGTCTCTGCAGATGATTGAGGAAGAAATACCCCAAGTCTTTGGAACTCTGAGGATTGTTGGAAAGCAGACAGCCCCTGAGCCCCAGGCAGGTGATGACCCCATGTATTGAACAAAGAACAAAGAAATTTTACAGCCTAGGAACAGGCCCTTCAGCCCTCAAAGCCTGAGCCGATCCAACTCCACTGTTTAAACCTATCACCCAATTCCTAAGAATCTGTATCCCTGTATCGCACTTTAAATGAATCTACCATGCCTGTCTCTACTACCTCTGCTGGCAACGTGTTCCTGGCACCTACCAAACTCTGTGTAAAGTAGTTTCCACGTGTATCCCCCTTAAACTTTTCTCCTCTCACCACGTGATCTCTCGTTATTGAATTCCTCACCCTGGGAAAACACATCTCTATCCACCCTGTCTATACTCCTCATGATTTTGTAGACCTCAATCAGGTCCCCCCTCAATCTCCTATTTTTTGATGAAAACAATCCTAACCTACTCAACCTCTCTTCATAGCTAGCACCTTCCATACCAGGCAACATCCTCGTAAACCTTCTCTGCACCCTCTCCAAAGCGTCTACATCCTTTCGGTAATGTGGCAACCAAAACTGTACCCAGTATCCTAAGTGTGGCCGAATCAACGTCAAGTACAATTTTAACATGACCTGCCAGCTCTTATACTCAATACCCCGTCCGATGAAGGCAAGTATACCACATGCCTTCTTGACCACTCTAGCCACCTGTGCAGCCAGCTTCAGGATACAATGGACTTGAACTCCCAGATCTCTCTGCTCATCAACTTTTCCCAAGGCTCTTCCGTGTACAGTATAGTTCGCTCTAGAATTAGACTTTCCAAAATGTATCACCTCACATTTGCCCAGATTGAATTCCATCTGTCACTTCTCTGCCCAACTCTCCAGTCTTCTATATTCTCCTGTATTCTTTTACAGTCTCCTATGCTTCGTGTCATCTGCAAACTTACTGATCAGACCAACAATGCCCTCTTCCAGATCATTTATGTATATCACAAACAGCAGTGGCCCCAACACTGATCCCTGTTGAACACCGCTGGTCACCTTTCTCCATTTTGAGAAACTCCCTTCAACTACTACTCTCTGTCTCCTGTTGCTCAGCCAGTTCTTTATTCACCAAGGTAGAACACCCTGCACACCATGTGACTTCACTTTCTTCAGTAGTTTACCACGGGGAACCTTATTGGCAATTAGCAACTTCATAGAAATGCACCAGAAGGCACAGAGCAGCAGGCAGATTTGTCAGAGGCACTGGGCAAACTGGTTCAAAAGTCAGAGGACTCCATCAACATTGTTAACACTGTGCTTCCTCTGGTATGTGTTAGTCTGACTTCCCCCATGCTCAGCATCAATGCAAGGCAGTAGCGGAAAGAAGGACCTTGGCCTCACTTCAGGTACCTGTTCCTCACAAGGAGACAAGGCAGTGCCAGTTGGCACCCAGCAAGTGAAGCAATCAGCTCACAGGCTCCTCACAAGTCTCCTCTGAAGATTCACCACAAGAAGCCATGCCTTTCACCTCCACCCTACCAGCCACTCTCAGTCCTGTCAAAGTTCAACCTGAGGGTTTGGTGCACCTGCCTTTAGGCAGGACACACTCAGGATGTTTGAGCCATTTAGATACAGGTCACCTGACCAAAGCTCCAAGGAGAACAGGACAATTCTGTAGGGCAGACTCCCTCCATCCCAGTTCCGGAGCCTGGAACTGCACTGAGACTGCACTGGAGGTGACCTTCTGAAGGTACATAGATACTTCATTGTAAATATATTCTGATACTTTTAAATTTCACATCAACTGTGTGACTGAATATCTTCCCAGCTGCAACTACAAAATTGAAGGAAGAGGCAATCCCTCCTTATTATTGATTCATAATGTTTTGTGGTCCATGTTGAGAAGCAAGCACCAACTGTACAATGTGATTGCTACTTTAGCAACCACAGTGAATCTTTCCAGGCTTCATTACATTACAGTATTTGTACGTCACTGTCGTTCATGGGATTGATTCATAGTGCTGCATGACGTGGCCAAGAGTATTTGGGCGACAGTTCCACACAGTTTGTCATTGTAAACTGTTCACATAAAGCATTTTATGATCACGGGTTTCTTTCATCGACTGTAAAGGTGACTGTTTAATGCTTTTGCCCTTTGAAAGGCCTTACATTACTTTAAATTTGAGCTTTTCCCTCACAGAATGAAATCTTCACCACACTGGATGTGGTGACAGCCATTTTCATCTCTATTGTTTATTTGCTGTTTGATGATGATGGAAGGAAACAGCAATCGTACTTCACAGAGTGAGTCATAGACACAGCCTCTCAGTCTAGGTAAATTCTCCAGATCTTTACATTCCCTTCTTGGTAGCCGTCCATGTCAACATCATCAGCTTGTATCTTCCTCACACTCCAACCTAACTCATTCACTTAACTCTTTATCTCCCACTTCAGGGGAGCCTCAGGCATACTGCATTGTTATGCCAGACATAGCAATACACAATTGAAGCCAAAATGATGCTGACTGAAAGTGCCCACACCTTGTATGACCTCTTTCCTACCCATGTTTTGTAGTCACCCCGATTATATATGGAGTGCCTGCCTTCACAATTGTTATTCTCTCCACACACTAATATGCTGCTTCCAAACCCCACAATTGATTTCTTTAGCTTCCCTCTCCCAGTGTTGGCCTCTGATATTATCCCTCTCTTGATTTCAGTGAATGACCACCCTGATAACTTGGATGGACATGCCTGACTGATGACTTACAACACCCCTGATTGATCACTCCAATTGACTTAAGACAATTCTTCCGACAGGTTGTGCTGGAGCTGTGGCCAAGTCTCTTGATTGGAAAGGTATAGTTCCCCTGAACCTGTACTGCTTCATGTTCCTGACTACTGTGTCCAATCACCTCAATTGATATCATGGTGTATTCTTGATTAACTGTGCCTGGTACTCTGACTTAAGGATATCTCCCTTGACATGACTACAGACTGCTCCACTTAGACTTTGATTGAAGCACTTGCAGTTGTTAGCTGCATAAGCTACTGGTACATGATACAGATGTGAGATTGGTAGCATGGTGTTACACATGTTTACCCCTTTGATTGATCGCTGCTGACAACAATGACAAGCTGCCTGCCTTTATGTCTGTGCTAAAAGACAATTTGTAGTAACTGTCTGAGGGGCCAAATATTGAGAAAGGTAGAGCGAGGCAGAAATGCTGCGAGCATCAAAGTTGATGTAAATTGATTAAGTGTTAGGAGAGCACGTGAGCACTCCTGAAGTGCAGCCTGGTCAAATCCATTACTGGTTGCCTGGCCCTGTGTAAAAATATCCTGGCAGCAACGTTACACTGAATGACACCAGTATGCCTCAAAGTGCAGCATTAATATGTAAAACCTATTGTAAGCGAATTGGAGGTGTGCAATGAGGATAGGGAAACATGGGTGTGGGCAGTTGCTGCCCTTGGTCTATGCCATGAAATAATGGCGACTGCCTACCAAGATTGAGGTCAAAAAATCTGGTGCTGGAAAAGCACAGCTGGTCCGATAGCATCCGAGGAGAAGGAGATGCATAAGCCTTTTACCAAGATTGAGGACCAGAGGAGCAAGTGGCAAGCTGGAGTCGCTAGTCGCCCGTTCTGACTTTCATGTCAGATCTTGTCAATTTCTAGTTTGTAGAGTGGAAGATTAGGCAACAGCATTTCAATGAGATGAGATTAACTAATAAGACATGCAAATGGAAGCAATCTGGTCTCTTTATAATCACAGGTGAGATTCTCATCTCATGTTTAAACATTTGTTTGACGATTAGAACTTCTTTTATTGGACACTGAGAATTTAATTTTTGCTGATCTCATTTTGTTTTCCAACAGTCTTGCTGACACCCACATCCCTCAGTAGGTGGGATGATACACCCAGAACATTTAAGCCTTGATTAAAAACAACAATTTAATTAGTGCTCAGAAGAAGACAAAGTAATGCTGAAGTTAATTGAGTGCTTACACAGTTCAGTTCCATAATCATCAGTACTATGGGTAACTTATGTGGAAATGACATACAAGCTGTGCATGGCTCACATGGGTACTGCTTTGATGAGGGCAATAATGGTGGGGGGTGTGGAGTGGGCACTAAAGGATTGCACAAGAAAACCAGAGCAGGCTTTTTGTGATCTCAGTGTGCAACTAACATTTAAGTTACCAGGTGGTTATTCTGTCTGCAATTTAATCATATATTGTGAACTCCGCATCTCTTTTTTTGCCTTATCCAAACTGTCCTCCAATATCTTTTGGACATTTCTTACACATATCAGAGAGTTGTGGCAGACTCCATGAATCTTCTTCTTGTAAGTTTGCTGAAACCCATGTGTTCCTTTAAATTTGCTGATAGGCCTTAGGATTTCTCACCGAGTCAAACAGTACAACCAGTATTACGTATACCCCATTTCCTCTTTCATCCTCTATCCTCTGTTTGTGACATTCATATCCAGCCCATCTTATCAACATCCTCTGCTCCAAGTGCTTCTATCCATTCCTCACTCTTTTCATGTTATTTGCCTTACTTCATAACTTTTTCCACCACACCTCTCCCATTTCTACTGATCCTTCCCCCATCATTTGTCAGTCTTCTCTCCTCATGACATGCTCTTCTCCCATCTTTTCACTTTTTTTCTCTTTTGACACATCCGTAGACACATCTTTTCTCCATTTTTATTTCTCCCCATCATCTCTGACTCCCATATATTCCTTTCCACTTCTTCTACATGGTCCATGCTTTATTCTCTCCTGCTTGGCACTGTCCTCTAATTACACCCACCTGCCTCTGCTTTCTTGTGTCTCCCAACCTCTCCCTTAATCTTCCTTCCATTTCATTACCAGCCCAAACTTTCCCAGTGAAGGATGCCTGCAGTCATTCTGATTCACTGAAGCTCCTTATAAATAAGAATCATTTGTTTGACCATATATCCACATTAGTTGATCAGAAAACCCAGAAGTGTGATGCTAATCCCTTGTCGAGGTTGAACAGGCATGAGAAAGCCCCTGATCAAATGAATTAATGTTCCCAACCTCTTGCCGTCCCCTCTGCTTTGGTCAGGTCAGTTTTAATAGAGTGATATCCATCGGTTTCCATTTGACAGTGTGCTTTTATTGAGGTAGCCATCTTTTCTTTATTATAATTCAACTCAATATTTATTAAAGCACATTGAATGGCAAGGTGCAAAATGACTGTGATAAATGTAGTGTGAACAAATGATCTTAACCTCCAACACAGCAATTAAATGTGGTGCTCTTTCAATAATAATGAATTGTACTGAAGGCCTTCAACCAAAATACAAATACTTGATAGGTGGTAGCATAAACGTTTGGGTCAAGTTCATTTATATTGAATATGTTACAGCTCTCTGGATATGCTGTCAGGACATACTAATGTTCAGATAATGTTGTGAGAAAATAATGGACTCTGCAATTTTCAGCATCAAATTTCTCCTCCAGTCAACTGCGTACCAGCACATTTTCTGCATCAATGTGATAACAATGACAAATCAAGAGACATTGAGAAATTAGCTTTCAGTTAGATTTTCTTCAAGGCATGACTGAGAAACTTCGAGTAATTACAATTCTGAAGGCCAGATTTTTCAAGTAAATTACATGTAAGGTGACACTTTTTTGATCAGTACATGTGTAAGATTAAGGAATGTAAGCTAAACCTGACAGTACTAAACTGTTGCTTTAACAATTGCTGATAATTGCTGCTACATTCCAGCCATTGTATGAAAATGTAAGTGAGTTTACTGTTAATTGTTTGGTTGTGGAAAGTATAGGTTTATACATAAGTAGAGAAAGTTGTATCGAAACTGTACATGTTTTCTTTCATGGATTTCAGCTGTAACTACCCTTAACAGGGCCCCAACTTGACTGCAAGTAGTAAATTAAGACATGCATTTAGATATCAAAAGGTCATGTTAGGTTCACTGCTGTATAGTGAACTATAAAGCTACAAGGTACTGGAGTACTGCTGAAATGCGTTTGAAGTTGCAGGAATGTTTAAAGCTACTGTTTACAAGAGCAGCCAGTTATTTGAACTTAGGTTATTGCTATTTATAAGAGGGAAAGGATGTTCAACAAACATTGTTGGTAAAATAAAGATGGGCATAGCAGTTTGCACTGAATGTGTCATGAAATATTAATGCTTCTTTTCTGACCTTTGGGTAATTATCAATTATAATTTTATGTTGCAAAATAAAATCTGTACATTCATACAAAATGCAACATTCAATGGTTAAATTTACTGTCCATACCCATGTCATAAATGGGTGGGGAGAACATAATTAGACATGCATGAAGCCTACTTTGGAACTTGCTAATAGAGAAGTTAAAATTCATGAGGGGTCATCAGAATAGGTAGAGAGAAACTGTTCCCATGATTGAGATCCAAGGGGCACAGTTTTAAGGCATTGGCAAAAGGTTCATTGATGACATGAGGAGAAACGTGAAGCTGATTCCCATCTACTTGTTACCCTCCTTGTTTCACACTATAAAAGTCTGAAATTTGGAAGGTGCATTCAAAGGAGCCTTGGCAAATTGCTTCAGTGCATCTTGTAGCTGATACATACTGCTGCCACTCAGGCAGTGGTGGTGGCAGTTGATGTCGAAGGTGATGGGTGGGATGCTCTACCCTGAATGGAGTCTTGAGTGTTGTTGCAGCTTGCATCCAGAGAAGTGAGGAGTATTCCATCACACTCCTGACTTGTGCCTTGCAGGTGGTGGACAGGCTTTGGGAGATTGAATCCTACAACATTGCCAGCATCTAACTTATCCCTATAGCTGCAGCATTTAAATGGCTGGCTAAGTTAATTTCCAGTCAGGAGTATTCTTTAGGATGTTTGTTTCATGAATACACTGGTCTGTCCCATCATTGAAGGTGGGAAGTTTGTGGAATTCCTTTTATGGTGAGTTGTCCAACATCATTCATGACTGTATATGGTAGGATTTCTGAGTTGTTGCCTGTGGGATCAATTAACGCTGTCTACAAATTTCTGCTTCTGCTGTTCAGCACACATGTAGTTTTTTTGTTGTAAATTTTCCTAATTTGGCATATTCTGATCTGGCCTACTCGTAGTATGGTTCTAGTTCCAGCTGATGAAGGGTTTTGGCCTGAAATGTTGACTTTCCTGCTCCTCGGATGCTGTCTGACTTACTGTGCTTTTCCAGCTTCACATCTATTGGCTATGTAAATTCACTGATTAGACTACACTGATTACACTGATTTACTGATATGACTATGGTGTTTTTAACTTCAGAATAATTCAGATCATACTCGTGGCTTTCTTTTTTAAAATGATTTATTTTGTTACTCACATCTGCATGAGGAAGACATAATAATTAAAAATTTCATTTTCCCACAAGAATAAAAATCTCTGATGCTTTGGTGCTCATGGAACTTTATCCTTTTCCAGGTTCCATATTGAGTAACACTTACTGTTTGAAAATACAATTAACAGAAAGAAAGTTTAGTTGACTCTAATCATAAAATGTAGAAGAGCCATGAACACTTGTTGTGTAGCAACGTTTAAATGTGTTTTAAAAACTTGCATGCAAACCTTGATGTTACTGCTGGTGATCTGGCAAATTCGCCAGTCTGGCAAATGCCTGGTCCTGAGACCGCTGGAGTATGGTGGTTCAACCTGTAGGGTTTGAACACCAAATTTTATTGATACGCTTAGTGCTGCTCCTCAAATAAAGGTTTTTTTCCTTGTCTTGACACTAATGGTAGAATGATGGATATGCCAGGTTGTGAGGTTACAGATTGTTTTCAGGTTAAATTCTGCTGCTGATTATGACTAACTGCATTTCATTGGTGTTCAGTTGCTGGTTCTGTTCTGAATCTGTCCCTTCCAGCATGTTGGTCGTCTATGTCATGCGATTGAGCATGTCACCCATATGTTTATACAAAAAAAAACAATCTATCAGGAAAGCTAATTGGAATTCAGATTCCAGACTGACTGATGACTAGTGTTGACATTTCTGCCCAGTCTGACTTACAAATTTTGTGAAATTATTTGCTTTTGAGAAATGGACCATACAATTTTTTATGCCCAGCCCAATGGGTAATTACTTTCATCTGTCTGTTAGGATTCAACATGATAGAATTGAGTGATTTCAATTTGGATCTTTGTGCATGTGGTGCCTGGAACTCTGCCGGTCCTCAGGATGCTGCAGGGAGATCTCCATGTAACTCCTGTGCTGTTGGCAAAATGCTGAGGGCCCTGTAAAATGGTGTCTAGTTCAACCTTTTTTTAAGTCAGTCAGCTACCTTTCCAAGTTGGCCGTCTGCATGAATCTCAACTTGCTGCTGGCAATGGAACCACAATGGAAAGTCAACCCTATGTGGTTGCTTGCAATTTTATATCAGTTAACATGCTAGTCTTGCACTTGCTGCCATGGCCACCACCTGTCATGCAAAATCTAAATGCAAATGTGCAATGGAGAAGAAAAGCCAAGTTGTATGCTGCTACAAACAAGTTGTTTGTAGTATGATGTTTCATATTCTAGCTTCCACTGAATTTAGAAAAGGTGCTTTCTAATGATTTTGAATCCAACTTCTCAAGTACATCCACGTAGAACACTGCCACAGAATGTGGGGAAAGGATACAAAATAATCAACTTTGTGTTGTTAGATTGTGAAATTATTGAAGCTGAATGATTTACCAGTTTGTCCTTTTAATTGCAGAGTCTTTTCAGAATATCATTTGGCATGCAGAGAATAACACCAAGATGCTGTTCAGAACGACCTACCGGAATATGGCCTTCCAAGCAGTTGCACCAATTCAAGAACTATTCACTGATGTTGCACTCTTTGTTTTTGGCTCAGAGATGAATGTCGACGAATTTGTTAATAGATTTTTTGATAGTCTCTTTCCATTGGTCTATAATCATCTAATCAATCCTGCCCTCACTGACATCTCCCCAGACTTTGCAGAATGTGTACGGATGGCAAGGAAGGACCTTAATCCATTTGGTAATCTTCCAAAATTAATAACGAGTCAAATGTCAAAATCTCTAATGGCTAGTCATATGTTCCTGCAGGCCTTAAATTTAGGAATTGAAGTTATCAACACAACTGATCACTTACAGTACACTAAAGAATGTAGCAAAGCTCTGCTGAAGATGCTATTCTGCTCCCATTGTTATGGAATGACAAATGGTAAGCCGTGCATGGGCTATTGCCTGAATGTGATGAGAGGATGCCTTGCTGCAATGGCAGAAATTGACCCACACTGGCGGGAGTACATCAGGTCACTGGAGGATCTGTCAAATGGAATACAGGGAAGTTATGATATAGAACACGTTTTGCTGAATCTCCATTCATTAGTGAATGATGCGATTATGAATGCTCAAATCAACGGGCCAAAATTGTCAGCAATGGTGAGTTTTTACAATGGATTTTATATTTTCTGTGCAATATTGCTCATTTTTATAGGCTCATGTATAATATGATATAGCTATTTCCCAAACAATTCTCAGAGCAGCCATTTCTTTGGTTTCAATATACCCTGAAGTTCAGAACAGAGACTGAAAACATTGAAACAAAAGTTTTGTTGTGAAATGTAATTCTTTTGGTTCCAGAGCCTTATCAAATCCAGGATTCCAGATATAGAAGAAAGAAAGAATGATAGAATTGTGTGTACGCTGTCATTTCCTTCCCTTTCTTGAAGTCCCTCTGTCTCAGTTTGAATGTTTCTCTTTCCCAAGCCCTCTCTATTTGTCTTTTTGTAGATCTATTGTGTGTTTTTATTTGTTTTTGCAACCCTCTCAGCAATTTATCCTGTTGCCATCTCTCTAGGTCATTCATAATGAAATATTTTTGAGCTCAGAAATCCCATTCATTAAGATGGTTGGTAGTTAGTGTGGGTAACTTTGCTGTTGCATTTGCAGATGCAGTTTGGTGCTTATGTGCAATTATGGGATAATAGTAACAGAACTTTTCTGTGAGTCTGTGAATCCACAGTGTGACAGAATGCAGAAAAAAAATGGAAATCTTACTTTACCACTTGGGCTTTCTCACTTTGTATTCATTTAGATTGTATTCCTAATGTCCCAGTAATTGCTCCTAAGATTAAATTGGGCCTCTTGACTATAATAGATCAGATCACTGATTGCTTTATGGAAGAATGTAACTAATTTAAGAGCATGATAGACATTGATGTGTTCTTTTTAATTGTACCTAATTACTGCTTAAAATTTCTGTAAAGCTGTATGAATATATTTTGAGCTATTGAGTTCTTGGGAGTGATGGTGACATAGTGGTAATGGGTAATATCGCTGGACTAGTAATCTAGATTCCATTATGGCAGCTTTAAATGAATTAATAAATGTAGAACTGAAATTGAGGTCCTTATTTTCATTCCTGCATTAGGTGCACAGAGGCAGGAAAAATCCTTACTCCGTGATCTTGACCTGTAGAAGTGGCTGTGTGCATTTCAATTCTCAATTGATGGGCAGGCTGAATTGAGATTTGGGCTGGGTAACCAGGAAGATCAGAGAAGGCTACCTGTTCTTGAGGGTCTTTGAGCAGGAGGCCTGACTGAGGACTCCTGCATGGTCTTCAATACTTAAAAAATCAGATTTAAGCACATAAAATCCCTCCTGCTTTCATCCTTCAGTCTCTACATGCTCCGGTTCATGCCATCCACGTTTCCTGAAGCCTTGTACAAATTTATGACACCTTATGTCCATCCACCAATCTGACACAACTCCTGGTATTCCCCTTGACATCCTGTGCCCCTCTGCCTATCTCCTATTGCTCTGCTTTTCCATATACCATCCAATGTCAATCAGCCATCACTCGTGTTCCCTCATACTTTCTAACCTGTCAAGCAGCACATTGGCCATTTATAGCCAATTAGCAACTCAGAGCTGACTCATACCTAACTACCCACCACTATTTTCCTTCACTCTTCATGTAAACTCACCCTGTATCTGCCATTGTCATACCCCAGACACACCCTGACAGAAAATAAAGTTATCAGTCCGGTAATGATCTTATTATTGAAAAAACACATGATCATTGACACAAAAAATGCAATAAATGGAAACTATTTTCACAAATTCCTTAAAGAATATAATGTTTCACTTCATTACCCAATTCCCTATGTAAACCAACATTTCCATTCTATAAAAATTTGGAGCTGTCCATTAAAAGCTCAATCGATAGTACTTTTGGGAAACCCACCAAGTAGTCCAAACACTATGATAGTTTATAATCAACTAGGAGAAAGTGAGCACTGCAGATGCTGGAGATAAGAGTCAGGAGTGTGGTGCTGGATAAACACAGCAGGTCAGGCAGCATCTGAGGAGGCGGAGAATGAACATTTCGGGTATAAACCCTTCATCAGGTTTGGGCATTTGAACTTCCTTGGCTCACAAGTCTCATTCCTGATGAAGGTCTTATGCCTGAAATGTCAGTTCTCCTGCTCCTCGGATGCTGCCTGATCTGCTGTGTTTTTCCAGCATCATACTTTCTCCTATGATAGTTTATGTCGGTTGGAATATTGAAACATTGGCATTGTTTATTATTTAACTCCACACATTTTTTGGTCAGTACTTTGACAGCTTTGACTGTGCCAATTGTCAACACAATCATCAGCAATGTGACTGGTGGAGTTGTTGGCGATGCTATTAAATAGCATTTGCTCAGCATTGACCTGCTGGCTGATGTCCAGTTTGGGTTCCACCAGGGCCACTCATCCACCTTACATCATTACAGCCTTGGTCTCAGCATGGACAAAGGAGCTGAACTTCAGAGGTGAGGTGAGAGTAACTGCCCTTAACATCAAGGCAGCATTTGACCAAACATGACATTAAGGAGTCAAATCAAAATCAGGATAAATGGGAATCAGGGGAGATCCCTGATCTGGTTGGATAATTACTAAGCACAAAGGAAAGTAATTGTTGTTGTTGGAGGTTAATCATCTCAGACCCAAGAAATCTGAAGGATTGCACTGGGAAACATCTTAGGTTCAATCATTTTTGGTACTTTATCAAAGACCCACCTTCATCATAAGGTCAGAGTTGTTGGTTGATCATGACACAATGTTCAAAACAATTTACGCCTTCTTGCATATTAAAGCAGTCCCAAATGCATGAAACCTGGACAGCATTCAGACTTGAGCTGATAAGTAGTGAGTAACGGTTGTGTCATTCAAGTGCTAGAAAATGGATCCTACACTTCCAACATCGTGGGTATTACTATAATAACATGAACTTAATTAGACCAATTACATAAATACTGTGGCTACAAGAGCAAGTCAGAGTCTAGGAATTTTGCAGCAACTAATTTGTGTCCTATCTTCCCAAAGCCTGTCTACCATTGACATGGCCTGATTCAGGTGTTTATGTCAGGTGGCACAGTGGATCCTAGCACCAGGGACATAGGTTCAATACCAGCTTCGGTGACTGTGTGGAGTTTGCACATTCTCCCCATGGGTTTCCTCTGGACACTTTGGTTTCCTCCCGCAGTCCAAAGATGTGCAGATTAGGTGGATTGGTCAAATGAGATTGTAGACTAGCTAGATTAGCTTTGGGAAATGTAGGATTATAGGGGAGGGGGTGTTGGGTCTGGGTGAGATCCTCTTTGGAGAGTCAGTGTGCACTTATTGGGCTGAATAACCGGTTTCCACACTGTAGAGATTCTATGAAATACTTTTCATTCCCTGGATGAGTCCAATAATGAATATTTCAGAAGTTCAACAGCACCATAGAAAGAGGAGCCCATTTGTTTGGCACTCTATCCACCACTTTCATCATTCACAACCTTCACCACTGGCATACAGTGGCAACAGTGTGTACAATTTTTGAGATGTACTGCAGCAACTCACCAAATCTATCACAAGACCTGCTAAGCTCATGACCTCAATCATTTGGACAGACAAGGGCAGCAGCAGATGTATGGAGAAACCATTGTCTGCAAGTTCCTTTCCAAACCACACACCACCCTGACCTGGAACTGTATCACTGCTCCTTTAGTGTTGCTGGGTCAAACTCTCTTCCTAACAGCACTGTGGATATATCTACATCTGAAAGACTGAAGCAGTTCAATGAGGCAGCTCACCATCTCTTTTTGCAGGTCAGTTATGGATGTGAATAAATATTGGCCTAGTCAATTCAATGGGAAATAAAAATAAGGGTGCATGCACTAGTTACACACAAGCATACCTCCTTTTTACAAGCCCAGTTGTGCTTTACCTTTCCTGAATCTGTAATCAGACCAAATCCAAAAAGTACTTTGCATCTTCAAGCAAATATCGTAGCTACCCAAGCAAATGCACTGAGAACGAACCTGGTGTTAACTGTCTAATCTGTGCACTCTGGGTTTCATCCTCCATGGACTCCAATATCCCATTTTAGTAGAGACAGCAGAACACTCACATGGCCCACTACCTTTAGGACCTGTGTATGTGTGAAGTATAGATTGCTCCCAACTCTGTTCTCCAGGAAAATAAGAGATGCTTGGTTCAAGATCAGAATTGGGATTCCTAATTCTCATTTTTATCATGGCAGATAAGCTCGTCATGGCAGTAATCTGGGCCCCCAGTCTCAATAATGAGTAATGGCCACATTCTTGATTGTCGTAAAAACCCACTTGGTTTACTAATGTGCTGTAGGGAAAGAAAGCTGCTGTCCCTAACCATTCTAACCTACATGTGACTCCAGAACTGCATTGAGATTGACTCTTTTAATGGGAGCTTTCAGTCTATTTATGAACATAAACTTAATGTAGTAATTTAAATACAGAGGTTCTATCATGCTTCTGGTGTCCTGTTTTCCAAATGCCTTGCCAGCCTTTTAAATGTGGCTTTTATTGTGGGACAAATTGAATGTGTATGTACATGTAATTTAATAAACTGTGGTTTGTGTGTTGCTTCTTTCTTCACTGGAGAACATTCCCTAAATTCATCTCAATGGAGATTTTGACTAGATGATTCACCTTTTATAAATGGCAAAGATCTGGTCTTAATTATCGAAAATGTTTAGAGCAGCATCATTATTGATGAATGAAATCACTTCCTTCCCTTCTGCAATGTTGTATCTTTCACAAAGTAAAACTGGAGTCTCAAAATTATTACTGTTGAACTTTATGGCCAGACACCAGTCATATGAGATTTTGCTATACTTTACTAATGCTTAAATGCCAAATAATTAAAAGGAAAGGATTCATTCCAACATTAACTGGTCAACATTGGAATGTCATGGTGAGTCATCATATTCATGTTCCTTATCATGTTTTGGTTATTTCAATTTCTTTTTCGTTGGATGGAATAGAAATGATATATTTTCAAACAAAATATGTTCGCACATTTTTGAAATGCCAATCATTATTTATAGGTACAAGTTCAGTAAAGTGACATCTGAAGGCCATGTCACTAATTGTACAAGGAAGACATGCATAAATGATTGTTTATGCTAAACAAGAGAGAGTGCAAGCTGGGTATATTGCAGCATTAGTAATGTTAGCCTGAGGACAGATTTTTGAAGGCAGACAACGGGAGGAGAAGCCAAGTACATGTTGCAGAAAACTTGGGTCTTCAGAATTTATTTGGGATCATTAAAAATTCTGGAGTTTTGCATTAGAGTCTGTGGTGAAACTCAGAATCAGCTTGGATAGCACTGAAAAAAATCGATCCTGGAGATAAAAAAGAAGTGGATGAGGATTTTGATGGGGAATGGTGGGCATAAATTTAAAACAAAAGCTGATGTTTTGTGATAGAATACAGGATGAACTGGATGTGAGGTGTGAAGCCTATTTTAGCAACATTTAAGGCACCAGGATTATCAGATTCATGATAAGAAAGCAGCTAGGTATGGATGATGGACTCAGATAAAATATGTCTTGTTAAGCACAAAAGTGCATTACAACAATGACTGCATTTCAAGAGTACTTCTTTATAGCAGAAACATGATTTGTTACATCCAGTTAAAATGCGATATCAATTTAGTTATTATATCCTTTCTCAAACTGGACAGGATGGTTATGATTTTGTAAACTGAAGATGAAAGAAGTGGTAATTTATCCATTATGCTATGGTCAGACTGCCAATTAAACTTAACAGCATTAGTTGTGAAATTGAAAGAGCTGATGGAGAAGTTGAGTATAAATGTTGAACCTCACTTTGTGTATTAATTAACAGAAGTAAGAATAAGAGTGGGATCTTTTGGGAATACCAGATGTGACAACAGGAATCTGAGAGGAGACACTATTGCGAATATGCTGAGTCCATTTGGAAGGGTACTCAGAGGATGGTGAACCCTTGGAGTTCTGTACTTCAGAGAGTTGTAGATACTCTATCACTGAACATTTTCAAGATGGCTCTTAATAGGTTTCCAGATACTAATGACATCAGGAGCTATGCATAGGATAGCACAAGAAAGTGACATTGAGATGGATGATCAGACTTTTTTTATTTGATTCACAGAACAGTCTTGATGGACTGAATGGCTGGTTCATATGGTATTGAATAACAGAAGAAGGGGAAAAAAAAGGAAAATGTTGCAGTCAGTTATTTTGAAAACAACAACGCAACTTGTATTTATATAGAGCTGTGTGGGTAAAAAATCCCTGTTTTTCTGCAGGGTTACACAGCAAAAGATGACACTAAATCACATCAGGATATATTAGGTCAGATGATCAAAAAAGTAGTCAAAGTAGTAGGTTCTAAGTTATGATCAATAAAGGGGGAAAGCAGGGTAAAGAGGCAGCGAGGGAGATATAGGTCATCAATTCCAGAGGAGAAAGTGAGGTCTGCAGATGCTGGAGATCAGAGCTGGAAATGTGATGCTGGAAAAGCGCAGCAGGTCAGGCAGCATCCAGGGAACAGGAGAATCGACGTTTCGGGCATAAGCCCTTCTTCAGGAATTTCCTGAAGAAGGGCTTATGCCCGAAACGTCGATTCTCCTGTTCCCTGGATGCTGCCTGACCTGCTGCGCTTTTCCAGCAACACATTTCCAGATCAATTCCAGAGATAAGGCCCTAGGCAACCATATAGTCACCAATGTTGCAGCAACTAAAATAGGGGATACTCAAGAGGCCAAAAGTAGCTGAGTGCAGATATCTTGAAAAGTTGTGGGGATGAGGAAAGGGAAGACAGAGATAGGGAAGGTAGGGATGTGAAAACAAGAATAAGAATTTTAAAATAAAAAACGTTCCTGACTTGAGCCTTATAAAAGACAGTGAACACAGGAGTGATGGGGTCCAATCCACATTAAGATGTGGGAGGAAAAATGTTGAAGATCTTTAGTTTGCAAAGGATAGAATGTTGGGAGCATTTTGTAATATTTAAGTCTTTGTTAACAAAGCAGTGAATGGAGAAATGGGAATTTTCAACAGCAGATGAGCTGGGGCAGGGAAGTTTTATAGAATATTACAGAAGTGGAAGTAAGCATTCTTAATGGTGGTACAGAAATGTGGTGAAATGTGATGAAAGTTGTGACCAGATGGATTTAGCTTTCTGCCAGTCTGGTAACCAGTGAATTGAATTTGAATGGAGATCAAAGTCAACACCTTTGTTTCTCACTGCTAAGTGTAAGTCATTTCTGCTCTTTTAGTGCTGGATGATAGATGAGCAGTCTGATAGTTTAGCCACAATGGAAGATTTGATTAAAGTAATGGTGGTTAGAACTGTGCAGATCATAAGCATTCATGTGAAAACTAACACTGTGCTTTCAAGTGATGTTACTGAGGGAATACAAATTATAAGAAAGCAAATAAGAACAATGTGGCAGCCAGTTGTAAATTCTAAGGGGGTACTAAAGATAACAGCATAGGAGCAGGAAGATAAGATTAGCAAGGGGTGCAATGTTATGATTAGATAGATATGAATGGAGCAGGTGAGAGCAGTTCTACCCAGCTGGACAACAGTGGAGAGGCATTTGAGGAGAATGTTGTGATCAGCAATGTTAACGACTGGAGCCATCTCAAGAAGATGGACAGGGATAGTTTACCTTTGACACAGGTACCTTATGTTCAATTATTTTCAAGATATTTTACTAGAGACTCATTACATTTATGTAATGCATTTGTAAATACTGATTCAGTTTCTTAAAACATCTGTGTGACTGAATAATTGCATTATTTCTCATTATTTGCTAAATCTTTAAATCTGCAGATTTCAGGATGTTCCTTGGGTGCTTTGTATACCATATAAATATGCTGAAATATTGTAAAATCTGAGGTTTACACAAAACCCTTCCCATAATCACTTCTCCAGCTTAAAAGGCTGTTTGTAACTAATGAGTACTAAGGAACTAACCCACTGTGCTCATTCCATTTATGCAAATTATTTCAGAATCTCTGGAACTTTGAAAGTGCTCTCACCTCAGTGGACGTGGGTAAGCTTTTCAATTAATTTTTCATTCATGAAGAGCTAACCTCAGGCTAACACTGGAGTTATTTAGTTATTGTGATTTCATGTACTGTTTCATCACTTCTCTACCATTCATGTATTAGGGTAAAAACCAACTGTCAAGCCTACATTCCATGATGTGGTACAAACAGACAAGTACTGAACAGAATCCATATCATCACCCAAATGTTGTAAGGAAATAGATAAAAATTAAAGGTCATACAGATAAAAAGAAAACTGGGAAATCCTGTATTATGAGCAATCACCAGAAATGCTTGTAGCCAGTGAATCCTCTGGCCAGTTTGTTCACAATGAAACAGAACATGGAGAAGTCCCCTTGCAACATGTCTGCAGAAGAATTTGAAGTTGGAGGGAGAGGACCTTTTTTAATTATGATTAATGAGAAACCCATAATTTAAGTAGAAATAAGAATGAGATTCTGGATTGACATTTGAGAAGCTAGGATCTAAATTAATAAGCAGAAATTCAAGGACAGTCATTTAGGGTTTTCCCCTTGAGACATGGACAAAATTGGCATAAGGACAGACAGATCGGAGAGTTTAATGCATAGCTCAAAGATTGATTTGGGAGGAAGTGGTTTTGATTGATTAGCATTGGCATTAATATGATGAAAGTAAAAACTTTTTGATTTGGACATGGCTAGGATCAGTATCCCAGTAAAACTTCTGTTGATAGGACTCTCTGTTTCCCTGTTAGGTTGAAACTGTGTGTCTGTTCATTTGGATATTGTGAAAATAAATGTTTATAACTTCATTTTGGAGTCACACTTACAGGAAAGCATGTTTACATTTTTTTAAAACCACAGTATTCAAAAGGATTAAAACCTTCTTAAAACCGTTCACACTTTCTCACAAGCACATCTCATTGGGGTCTGGTAGAGGTGAGAAAAGTAAGATCATATACCTCTCTCTAATTGTTGGGCCTGGTGTCATCTTTGAAGTGGGTGGAAAGATAATAGGTTCATTGTTTATATTCTTCCGAATTTCTCTCGATCAGAAAACCTACATTGTAACATTTCTGTTCAAGAAAGGAAGCTGACAGGAAGCAGGAGACCATAGGCTTGTTGGGAACATAGAAACACAGGAATAGGAGATATACAGAACCAAGAACTCGGAGCAGGAGTAGGCCATCTGAACCTTTGAGGCTGCTCTGCCATTCAATAAGATCATGGCTGATCTTTTTGTGGACTCAGTTCCACTTACCCACGCTCTCACCGCATCCCTTAATTTCTTTATTGTTCAAATACAGTCCATCTTAGCTTTAAAAACATTTACTGAAGTAGTGTCAACTACCTCACTGGGCAGGGAATTCCATAGATTTTCAACCCTCTGGGTGAAGAAGTTTCTTCTCAATCCAGTCCTAATTTTGAGGCCATGCCCTCTTGTACTAGTTTCCAATGCTAGTGGAAACATCCTCTCTATTTCTCTCTTATCTATTCCCTTCATAATTTTAGATGTTTCTGTAAGATCCACCCTTATTCTTCTAAATTCCAATTAATATAATCCCAGCCTAGTCAGACCAAAACTGTATACAGTACTCCAGGTTTGGCCTCACCAGCACCCTGTGCAGATGCATTTAAACTCAATCCCTTTAGCAATGAAGGACAAAATTCCATTTGCCTTCCTAATTACCTGTTGTACCTGCAGACCAACCTTCTGTGATTTATGCACAAGGATACCCAGATCCCTCTGCATAGTAGCATGGTGCAACTTTTTACCTTTCAAGTAATAATCTTTTTTACTATTACTCCTACCAAAATGAATGACTTCACATTTATTAATATTGTATTCCATCTGCCAGACTTTTTGCTCACTCATTTAAAGTATCTATGTTCATCCGCAAAGTTTCACAGTCCTCTGCACACTTTGCACTCCATTCATCTTAGTGTCATCTGCAAACTTTAACACATTACACATGGTCCTCAACTTCAAATCATCTATATAAATTATGAATATTTGAGTTCCCAACACTGATTCCTGAGGCACACCACTAGCTACTGATTGCTAACCAGAGTAGCACTTACTTACCCCACTCTTTGCTTCCTGTTCGTCACCCAATCCCCTACCCATGCTAATAGTTTACCTGTAACACCATGCTTCTTTATCTTATGCAGCAGCCTCTTGTGTGGCACCTTATTGAAGACCTTTTTGAAATCGAAATACACATCAGCTACTGGGTAGCCGTTGTCCACCTTGTTTGTAATGTCTTCATTGAATTCCAAATGATTTGTTCAGAATGACCTGCCCTTCATTAACCCATGCTGTGTCTGCCCAACGGGACAATTTCTATCTCGATGCCTTGCTATTTCTTCCTTGATAATAGACTCAAACATCTTGCCCCACTACCGAAGTTAAGCTAATTCCCCATCTTTTGTCTAAGTCCCTTTTTAAAAAGTTGCGTAACATTTGCTGTTTTTCAGTCTGCTGGAACTGCCCCAGAGTCCAGCAAATTTTGGAAAATTGCCACAAATGTCCTTGCTATTTCTCCCGCCATCTCTTTTAGTACCTGGGATGCATTCTATCAGGACCAGGATAGTTGTCAATCTTTAGCTCCATTAGAAGGCCCAACACTACCTCTTCCGTAATAATGATTCTTTCAAGGTCCTCACCTACCTTTGCCTCTTTGTCAATTACTGGCATGTTATTCGTGTCCTCCACTGTGAAGACGAGTACAAAATACCTATTCAATGCTTCGAGCATTTCATCAAATCTCGTTAATAAATGCCCCTTCTCATCCTCTAAAGGACCAATGTTTAGTTTAGCCACTATTTTTCATTTTATATATTTATAATAATTTTTGCTATCTGTCTTTATATTCTGTGCTAGTTTTTTTCTCATGTTCTATCTTATTTTTCTTTCTAGCTCTTTTTGTGGCTTTTTGTCGACCTTTAAAGTTTTCCCAGTTTTCTAGTTTCATGTTGATCTTGGACACTTTGTATGCCTTTTCTTTCAATTTGATAGCCACCCATATTTCCTTAGACACACATGACAGATTACCTCTTTTCTTACAGTCCTTCCTTTTCACTGCAATATACTTTTGCTGAGCAGTTTGAAAAATTTCTTTGAAAGTCCTTCATTGCTCATGAACTGTCCCACCATAAAACCTTCATTTCCAGTCTACTTTAGCTAAGTCCTCCCTCATCCTATTGTAGTCTCCGTTGTTTAAGCACAGGACCCTGATAGTGGATTTTGTCTTCAAACTGTCCATCTCTATTCTGTTCAACCATACTGTGATCGCTCCTTCCAAGAGGATCCCTAACTATGAGGTCATTAATTATTCCTGTCTCATAACACAGGACCTGATCTAGGCTAGCTTGCTCCCTCATTGGTTCCATTACAGGTTGCTCAAGAAAACTACCATGGATACATTCAATGAACTCCTCAAGGCTACCCTGACTGAGTTGGTCCGACCAATTGACATGTAGATTAAAATCCCACATGATAATTGCCATACCATTTTTACAGCCATTAGTTATTTCTTTGTTTATTGCCTGCCCCAATATGATGTTATTATTTGGTGGCCTATTGACTATGCAGTTCTATAGGCGTGACTTTTTCTTCTTAGAATTTCTAATTTCCACCCAATTGGATTCAACCTCATTCTCCATCGAATCTATATAATCTCTCAGCACCGCCCTGATGTTGTCCTTGAATGTCAGAGCTACACCATCTCCCTTAGCTCTCTGTCCTTCTGAATAGTCTGATACCCCAGGATAGTTAACTCCCAGTTGTGAACATCTTGTAACCATATCTCCATAATGATTAGTAAATCATATTAATTTGTGATGATTTGTGTCATTAACTCATCAAACTTGTAACAAATGCTACGAGCATCCAGGCAAAGCGCCCTTTTGCTTTTTTTTAATAGCCTCAAGATTTCCAACATCTCTAATAATATCTCCTGAGTTAACCTTCCTTTTTCCTTCTTTCATAGTCTGCCTTGTACTTGAACCCTTCTGCACACATGCTAACCTGCTGCTTACCTTTCGATTTACCATTATACATCCTGCTGTTTCCCTTTCCCTTCTTCCCAACTCATTTGTTTAAAGTCCTAGTGAGCACCCTATTTATCCTTTTTCACTAGAACACTGATTCCAGATTAGTTCAGGTGGAGATTCCTCTTGTTCTAAAACTGATGCCAATGCCCCATGAAATGGAACCCCTCTTTCCTTCGCCAGTCCCTTACCCATGTGTTTACTTCCCTAATTTTCTTATCCCGAAGCCAATTTGCACATGGCTTGTGTAGTAATCCAGAGATTATAACCCTTGAGGACCTGTTCCTTAATTTAGTTCCTAGTGCTCGATAATCACCAAGCAGCACCTCCATCTTAGCCATGCCTATGTTGCTTGTCCCAACATGAACCACAACAACTGGATACTCCCCCTCCCACTCTACTATCCTTTCAAGCTGGTCAGAGGTATCCTGCATCCTGGCACTGGGCAGGCAATACATCATGCGGGACTCCCAATACGGCTTGCAAAGGATGCTATCTATCCCCCTAATTATAGAATCCCCTAGAACTTTCACTTGTCTTTTTGCACCCCCCTCTTGAATGGCCTTCTGCACCATGGTGCTGTAGTCAGCTGGCTCACCACAGCCCTTTTCCTCATCCACACAGGGAGCAAGCATCTCATATTTGTTGGATAAGGTAAAGAACTGAGGACCTCTATTCATGAACTCAGGATCCCCCTATCTGCCACACTTGCAATCATCCCCTGTTGTCACTGATCACTAACTGAATTTGAATTACTTAATCTACCAAGTGTGACTGCCTCCTGAAACAAAGCCCCTCAAATTGATTCCGCCAATGAGATCATGAGATTTGTGGCCTAGCTCCATATCCCTTAATACTTTTGTTTAACAGAAATTTATGTGTCACAGGTTTAAAATGAACAACTGATCTAGCATCAACTGCCATTTGTAGAAGAGAATCCCAAACCACTCATAGTCTTTGTGTGTCGAAATGCTTCATAATATCTCTCCTGAATAGGTTTGGCCCTAATTTTTAGGATATGCCCCCAGTTGTTGAACTTCAACCAGTGGAAAAAATCTATCTTTAAGAACTAGAACAAAGAACAATACAGCACAGGAACAGGCCCTTCGACCCTCCAAGCCTACACCACCACATTTTGCCTTTCTATTCTAAAACTCTCTTCAATTACAGGATTGATATCTCTTTATTCCTATTCATGCATTTGTCCAGGTGTTCCTTGAATGTTGCTACTGTGTCTGCTTCTAGTACCTCCTTTGGCAATGCATTCCAAGCACTCATCATCCTGTACGTGAGAAAATGTGCATTACACATCTCCTTTAAACTTGCCCCCCAACAACTTGAATCTGTGTCCCCTAATTATTGAACCCTCCATCCTGGGAAAAAGCCTTATAATTTCCACTCTATCTATGCTATTCACATTCTTATAAACTTCTATCAGGTCACCCCTCAACCTCCTGCATTCCAATGAAAACAAACCCAGTCTATCCAACTTCATTGCTAAACATCTGGGAAGCTTTTTTTTACCGTCTCCTTCTAGTGTTGTGACCAGAACTGTACACAATATTCCAAGTATGACCTAACTAATGTTCTGTAAAGCTGCTGCATAACTTGTCTATCCTTATATTCAATGTCCCTTCCAATGAAGGCAAGCAGGCCATAAGACCTTTTTTAAAGCCTAATCTATCTGTGCTGCCACCTTCAGTGGTCTTTGGACCGACACACTCAGATCTCTTTGTATATCAATGCTCCTAATGGTTCTGCCATTATGTACCCTGCTTTACTTACCCTGCTTTTTCCTGTTAACATCTTGAAGACTTCAATTAGATCATCCCTTAACCTTCTAATTTCTAGAGAAATCAAGCCTAATTTGTATAAGTTTTCTTCGTAAGTTAACCTCTGAAGGCAAGGTATCATCCTTGTAATCCTTGTCAGTTAATCAAATCTCTGTTTTAGGAAAATGTTGAATTCCTTATTAAAGTATTAGCAGGATACGTTTGATAATAGGCTACTATATTCGATCAAAATTTGTTGGGGTGATAGATTAGCTTAGGGGACTAAAAAGGAACATAGAATTGGGATAAATGGACTCTTTTGAGGACACCCAAAACTAACTAGAAGAGTACCACAGAAATCCATCTTGGGATCTCAAATATTCACTATTTATATTAATGACTTATTTCAAGGGACTGACTGTATTGTAGCCAAACATTGTTGGGGGAAAAAAAAAGAGCCTCATTGAAAGAGTCTGTGAAGTGATAGGGATGGGTTACATGAGTGGACAAATAGCGTAGTTATTCTAATCAATCTGTTTGACCATGTTGTAACACATCTCTGGGCAGGTGCGAATTTCTGGCTATGAAGTAGGAAAATATGACTACACCGCAAAACCCCTAGTTCCAATGGTGAAAGAAGATTGTTACTTCAGTCTGTACCAGTAAGATATTTATAGAGTCATCGAGTCATGGAGATGTACAGCATGGAAGCAGATCCTTCGGTCCAACTCATCCATGCTGGCCAGATATCCCAACCCAATCTAGTCCCACCTGCCAGCACCTGGTCCATATCTCTCCAAACCATTCCCATTCATATACCCATCCAGATGCTTCTTAAATGCTGCAATTATACTATCCTCTACCACTTCCTCTGGCAGTCCATTCCACACACACTCTCTGCATGGAAACGTTTCCCATTAGATGTCTTTTATATCTTTGCCTTCTCTCGTAAAGCTATGCCCTCTAGTTCTGGACTCCCCACCCGGAAAAGACCTTGTCTATTTACCCTATTCATGGCCCTCATAATTTTATAAACCTCTCTAACATCATCCCTCAGCCTCCGATGCTCCAGGGAAAACAACCCTAGCTGATTCAACCTCACCCTATAGCTCAAATCCTCCCAGCCTGGCTACATCCTTGAAAGTCTTTTCTGAACTCTTTCAAGTTTCACAACATCCTTCTGATAGGAAGGAGACCAAAATTTCATACATCTTCCAACAGTGACCTAACCAATGTCCTGTACAGCCGCAACATGACCTCCCAACTCCTGTACTCAATACTCTGACCAATAAAGGAAAGCATACTAAATTTCTTTTTAACTATCCTGTCTACCTGCGACTCTACTTTCAAGGAGCTATGAACCTGTACTCCAAGGTCTCTTTGTTCAGCAACACTCCCTAGGACCTTACCATTAAGTGTATAAGTCCTGCTAAGATTTGCTTTCCCAAAATGCAGCACCTCACATTTATCTGAATT